>NC_143049.1:5804166-5985000 GCF_057628025.1 Oncorhynchus mykiss
AAATGGATAATGTTTGTATAATGTTTGGATAATGTTTTCCCATGGTTCTTTTACATGCCAGCCAGGTAGGCTATACTTCCTTTGTAAGGCAAAGCAATGTGCTTAAAACCTCTTATGGATCTGCCCCTTTTTTTTAAATTTTCACCTAAAATGACATACCCAAATCTAACTGCCTTCAGCTCAGGCCCTGAAGCAAGGATATGTGTATTCTTGGTCCATTTGAAAGGAAACACTTTGAAGTTTATGGAAATGTTGTAGAATGTAGAAGAATATAACAATAGATCTGGTGAAAGATAATACAAAGAAAAAAACAACCGTTCTTTTGTATTTCTTTTGTACTGTAAACCTGCCCATATTAGATATGTCTATGTCCTGGGAAATGTTCTTGTTACTTACAACCTCAGGCTAATCACATTAGCCTATGTTTGCTCCAGTATGGCCATAATACGGTCACCGTAACAGCCGTACTCTGAGATACAACACCCACAGATTTGACTACTGTGGCCTCCTGAGTGGCAGAGCATCGCAGTGCTTGAGGCGACACTACAGATCCGGTTCGATCCCAGACTGTGTCACAGCCGGCCGTGACCGGGAGACCCCTGAAGCGGCGTACAATTGTCCCAGCGTTGTCCGGGTTAGGGGAGGGTTTGGCCAGATGGGATTTCCTTGACCCATCACTCTCTAGTGACTCCTTGTGGCGGCTGAGCGCCTGCAAGCTGACGTCGGTAAGCAAGCTGGACAATGTGTCCTCCGATGCATTGGTGCGGCTGGTTCCCGGGTTAAGCGAGCAGTCCGTAGGGGTGTTGCAGCGATGGGACAAGACTAACTACCAATTTGATATCATGAAATTAGGGATAAACAGGTAAAAGTTTAAAAAAATGACTACTTTAACATACAAGTATGAAGGCTATTATACTCTGTTAAATTTGAGGAAATATTGCATTAAGTGTAATACCACATGCATGGTCACTTTCTATAGCATTTACTCATTAGTCAATGAAAATATTTAAAACATACCATACATCCACTAATGGACAGGTACTCAAACAGTAACCACACTTTTGGATAGATGCATGGTACTTTCTAGAATTTAATATACAGTATTGCCACACAGAGCAGAACAGGTGAACCCAAGAGCAGACTCAGACAAGCAGACTGGGATGAGGTAACCAAGGTATTTATTGAAACACAGGGGGGAAGATTGAGAGCAGGCCAGGGGAAGCTCGGATGGGTTGCCAGAAACCAGGCTGGGGCGAGAGGTGTTGGGACAGGGTAAGCACGTCTGGGGGGAAATCCAAGGGAACCGTAGAGTGGGGGAATCCAGGCCAGAGTAGCATGACTGACGAAAAGTCGGACAGGCGACAGGGACCAGAGTCAGAGCGGGCAGAACTGTAGCGTAGAGGAAAAGAGCATCAGGGCACAACAGGATCTAAACAGGAACAAACGGCAAGAGACTGACTGATCAGAAATTACTATCTGGCAGCGTGGAAGAGGCAGGACTGAGTATATGTAGATGTCTTGATTATGGAACAGGTTGCATCTGGTGGGGATCTGCTCTGAATCCAGCACACCTGTCTCCGCCCTCACAATATGTGTGTGTGTGTGTGAGTGAGTGAGTGAGTGAGTGAGTGAGTGAGTGAGTGAGTGAGTGAGTGAGTGAGTGAGTGAGAGAGAGAGAACTAGGGGATCGGAGGCAGGTCAAGGAGACAGGATGAGCACTAGAGGGCGAGGCAGGAGCAGATGTAACAAGTATAAAGAAAGAATGGGATGAATAGCCTACAGTCAGTCACATGTATAGCTTTCACCCATGTTCTGATACATTGTTGTCATATTCAAAGGCATATGGGGAAATCCCTCCTAGAATTAGCCATTGTTACTGCTCTTAAGGCAATATACACTGAGTATACCAAACATTACGAACACCTTCCTAATATTGAGATGCATCTCCTCACCCTACCCACCCTTTTGCCCTCAGAACAGCTTAAGTTCGTTTGGGCATTGACTCTACAAGGTGTCAAAAAGTTTCCAAAGGGATGCTGGCCCTTGTTGATTCCAATGCTACCCACAGTTGTGTCAAGTTGGCTGGATGTCCTTTCGGTGGTGGACAATTCTTGATACGCAGGAGAAACTGTTGAGCTTGAAAAACCCAGCAGCGTTGAGGTTCTAGACACAAACCGGTGCGCCTGGCACCCACTACCATACCCAGTTCAAAGCCACTTAAATGTTTTGTCTTACCCATTCACCCTCTGAATGACACACATACACAATCCATGTCTTAATTGTCTCAAGGCTTAAAAACCCTTCTTTAACCCGTCTCCTCCCCTTCATCAACACTGACTGAAGTGGATTTAACAAGTGACATCAATAAGGAAACATAGCTTTCACCTGGTCAGTCTATGTAGAATGGCACCGGAGGGGATGGCTGCTGTTTTGTGGGCTCTTAACCAACCGTGCTATTGTCTTTGTTTTTTCGCAATGTTTGAAACTTATTTTGTCATAATGTTGCTGCTACCATCTCGTATGACCGAAAAGAGCTTCAGGACATCAGAACAGCTATTACTTTACCACCTGTTAAAGATCTGGTGACTTTTTTCAACATTTTGTTAAAAATCGCGCAACATTTCAACGTCCTGCTACTCATGCCAGGAATATAGTATATGCATATGATTAGTATGTGTGGATAGAAAACACTCTCTGGTTAAATCATGTCTGTGAATATAACAGAACGAGTGTAGCAGGCAAAACCCCAAGGAAAACTGTTCAAAAAATAAAATTTAAAAAATCCCTCCGCCAGTCCTCTGTATTGTCTATGGCAAGGGAAAATAGATAGCGACCAGTTTACAGTTTCTACAGCTTCCACACGAGGTCGCCAGACTTGGCAATTTGGTTTAAGTTAATCCTTGGTGAAATGAGGAATAGGCACTTCCTGTCATCGAGTACACCGGAGGAAGTTATGAAAGAGAGAATATGGACCATGATTTCAAGACTTGCTGCTATTGAATACAGATCGCCCCGTGATCAATTTGATCGATTATTAACGTTTACTAATACCTAAAGTTGGATTACAAAAGTAGTTTGAAGTGTTTTGTCAAAGTTTATAGTCAACTTTTTTAATTTAAAAAAATGACGTTGCGTTTTGGAAATGTGTTTTTTCCTGGATCAGACGGGCTTCATAAATGGACATTTTGGGTATACATGGACGGATTTAATCGAAAAAAAGACAATTGTGATGATTATGGGACATATTGGAGTGCCAACAAAGAAGCTCGTCAAAGGTAATGAATGTTTTATATTTTATTTCTGCGTTTTGTGTAGCGCCGGCTACGCTAATTCTTTTGTTTACGCCCCCTTCAGGTATTTCGGGGGGTTGCATGCTATCAGATAATAGCTTCTCATGCTTTCGCCGAAAAGCATTTTAAAAATCTAACATGTTGGCTAGATTCACAACGAGTGTAGCTTTAATTGAGTACCCTGCATGTGTGATTTAATGAAAGTTTGAGTTTTAACGAGTACTATATGATTTTGGCGCTACGCATTTCCCTGGGCTAGAGGCTAGATGAGACGTTAATGTTTCCCTGAGTCAGACGAGAGGGATTTACTCCAGACACCTGAACAGGCCCTCATCCCCGTCATTCGCAAGAGAAAGAGACAGTGGTTTCGCGGAAGGAGATTGGGCTGCCTTGTCCGGCGACGAGTGGCTAATCTTCTTTTGCCATCGGTACCATTGGCCAACGTACATTTGCTGGATAATAAAGTGGACGAACTAAAAGCACGTATATCCTACCAACGGGACATTAAAAACTGTATTATCTTATGTCGTTGCAGAATGACGACATTAATAACATACAGTACAAGGCAAGTAACACTGAAACATACAGTGGGGAGAACAAGTATTTGATACACTGCCGATTTTGCAGGTTTTCCTACTTACAAAGCATGTAGAGGTCTGTAATTTTTATCATAGGTACAATTCAACTGTGAGAGATGAGTCTGTAATACCAAGTGCCCATTCTCATAGACATGTTTCGAGCAGACCACCGCAGACCCTGTTCCCAAGAACACTAAGGTAACCTGCCTAAATGACTACCAACCCGTAGCACTCACGTCTGTAGCCATGAAGTGCTTTGAATGGCTGTTCATGGTTCACATCAACACCATTATCCCAGAAACACTAGACCCACTCCAATTTGCATACCGCCCCAACAGATCCACAGCTGATGCAATCTCTATTGCACTCCACACTGCCCTTTCACACCTGGACAAAAGGAACACCTATGTGAGAATGCTATTCATTCACTACAGCTCAGCATTCAACACCATAGTGCCCTCAAATCTCACCACTAAGCTACGGACCTTGGGACTAAACACCTCCCTCTGCAACTGGATCGTGGACTTCCTGACGTGCCGCCCCCAGTTGGTGAGGGTAGGTAACAACACATTTGCCATGATGATTCTCAACATGGGGGCCCCTCAGGGGTGCATGCTCCGTCCCCTCCTGTAGTCCCTGTTCATTCATGACTGTACGGCCAGGCAGGACTCCAACACCACCATTACGTTTTCCGATGACACAACAGTGGTAGGCCTGATCACTGACAATGACGAGACAACCTATAGGGAGGAGGTCAGCAACCTGACCGTGTTGTGCATGGACAACAACCACTCCCTCAACGTGATCAAGACAAAGGAGATGATTGTGGACTACAGGAAAAGGAGGGCCGAGCACACGCCCATTCTCATAGACGGGGCTGTAGTGGAGCAGGTTGAGAGCTTCAAGTTCCTTGGCATCCACATCACCAACAAACTAACATGGTCCAAGCACACCAAGACAGTAGTGAAGAGGGCACCACAAAATCTATTCCCCCTCAGGAGACTGAAAAGATTTGGTATGGGTCCTCAGATCCTCAAAAGGTTCTACAGCTGCACCATCGAGCATTTCACTGTAAGGTCTACACCAGTTTTATTTGGCGCATGTGATGAATACGATTTGATTTGTAATGAAAAGAGCAGTGGTTGCATCACTGCCTGGTATGTAAACTGCTTGGCCTCTGACCGCAAAGGCACTACAGAGGGTAGTGCTTACGGCCCAGTACATCACTGAGGCCAAGCTTCCTGCCATCCAGGACCTCTATACCAGGCGATGTCAGAGGAGGGCCCTAAAAATACCAGAGCGCCAAGTCTAGGTCCAAGAGCTTCTACCCCCAAGCCATAAGACTCCTGAACATCTAATCAAATGGCTACCCAGGCTATTTGCATTGCCCCCCCACTTTTACACTGCTGCTACTCTCTTGTTATTATCTATTTATAGTCACTTTAATAACTCTACCTACATGTGCATTTTACCTCGACTAACCGGTGCCCCCGCACATTGCCTCTGTACTGGTACCCCTTGTATATATCCTCCCTATTGTTATTTTACTGCTGCTCTTTAATTATTTGTTACTTTTATATTTTTTTAGGTATTTTTCTTAACTACATTGTTGGTTATTAAGGACTTAAGGAAGCATTTCACTGTAAGGTCTACACCAGTTTTATTTGGCGCATGTGATGAATACGATTTGATTTGTAATGAAAATAGCAGGTTTTCTGTTTGTATACACAGTGTATAGCCCCTTGTTCTTCAATGTATGGATGAATCCAATGAAGACCTTTAATTGTTCCCCTCACCAATTAATATCCATTCAATTACACACTGCTTTATTTAGTGAACCACTCAGCTTCATCGCCCCGCTATAATTTTCCCAGGTAATTGCTTTTAAACTCTTTGATTACATGGTTGACCCTGAATGGCTGGAGAGCCTGGTTTTAAAGTTGTCTGCTTCTCGCACCTCCCTCTTCTCCACCCCCTTTTTAGGCAAGCTAGTCCTAAAACCTCCTTACCCTCTATCCAGTCCTTCACCCCTAGACAGATATTTTGAAGTAAGAATTCAGATATTTATTTGAAGAGAAAAGTAGTTTAGTATTGGAATGTATTTGGAAATACTAAAATACACTTCCATGTATTTAACCCTGGGGCGGCAGGGTAGCCTAGTGGTTAGAGCGTTGGACTAGTAACTGGAAGGTTGCAAGTTCAAATCCCTGAGCTGACGATGTGCCCTCTCATCTGTCGTTCTGCCCCTGAACAGGCAGAATGACGGTTCCTAGGCCGTCATCGAAAATAAGAATTTGTTCTTAACTGACTTGCCTAGTTAAATAAAGGTAAAATAAAAAAATAAAAGTAGCTTCTTTAAAGGAAATTATTTGAATGCACTTTCAAATACTTCCAATAGAAGTAGGTGATTCAGACCACATTATTTCAAAATAGCCAAATACACAGAAAATATGTATTTAAATATAAAATAATGTATTTTAACCCAGGTCTGACACACACACCTTGAGTCCCCTGCCAGAGTATCAGCTTCATAGGAGACTTGAGCCTATACATCATGGTGATGTGTGTGTATAATGGTGCTAGCTAAGCCTCCGTATCACGGTGCTGTGGTAATGAACAGTGTTGAGCCACAGAGAGGGACAGAGGAAATAAAACTGGTTGCGTTGTTCTGACCTTCCTGGGCCACAGCACCATGGCTCCAAATCAAAACTCACTGCTAACTAAATAACTTTTGTTCATAGCGAGTTTCATCGATTGCAATTCTACATATCATTCAATAACATTTTTGACAGTTTCTACGAAATCATAAGGTGATAAAAACATAATATATATATGTATACCAGGCTCCTAGCATATCAGAGGGTCTGAGATGGTGTGGCTTAAGAGAAATAGTAACCTAGGATTTTAAAAGGGGTAGGGTAGGGGAGAGTGTTTCCTCTTCGGTTGTCTCCTCTCCTGCCACAGTTAGCATGGCCCGCTAACAAAGGCTGCTGTGCACCCACACTGCTTCTGCTACTGCGTGTTCTACAGTGATAACCGATGTGCCCTCTCATGAATTAGCTCTCCGGCCCGTCTGCTCACACACACACCCGCAACCTCTCCCATCGACCAACACACAAATCCTTCCAACATCAAAGACGTAAAAACTAAATACAAAATATTGTTCCGAGGAGCATCGCAAGGCGATGTCACACAGCACTATTTAAATATGCAGCATGCAATTATTTATGCCTGGCTAGTGTAGACTAGAGCCCTCGCCCCAGCTCCTCTTTCCCGTGTTTCACCCCTGGTTGGCTAAATATGTCAGTGACCACTGGATGCTCACCGAGGAGTGAGCCACAGTGATGAGAGACAACACACACTGGCCTCTATTTAATCAAACCTGCAATGAAGTCCAGTTTTACACAGTACCTCTTTTTTTTTTGGTCAAATACAATCACAGAATAGGTGTAGGTACTGTAAAACATTGGCCTACCAGAGATAGAGGATTAGGCGAGATGGAGAATGTGTCTTGCGTGTGTGCATGCTTTTTTGGGTGACTTCAGACGTGGTTTAGTCGCGTGTGTCTGAGGGCAAGATATGAACATCAGGCTGCACAATTTCAGTCTGTCTGATTTCTCACACTGATAATGAAGGAATGAGGGAAGAGAAGAGTGATGAGAAAAGAATGGGAGAACCCTCAGATATGCCTCAGACAGACACCAACTGTCACTTTTAGACATGATGCTAAGGTTTTCTTCAACCACATTATGTGTGTGTGCATGCGTTTGCATCATAAACCTATGGTTATACAGATGTCTTTGCGAGACCTCCCTCTCTGTCCAGTTGACCTACACTCTAAAGAAAAGGTTCCCTGGAGTATCCTTTAGGGGTTCTTCAAATTGAAACTGTGGGGGAACCCCTATAAGTTCTTCGAGGATCCATTAAAAGGGGTTCTTTGAAGAACCTTTTCAGGTGCATTTTTGAACTGACAGTGCGATCCGACCGGCGGATCAACTCCCGCAGCAGTTCAGGATCCAAAACATCTGCAACCTGAACCCAGCACCTCTCCTCCTCCGGTCCGTACCCCTCCCACTCCATGAGGTACTGAAGGCCCCCCACCCGACACCTCGAATCCAGGATGGAACAAACAATGTACGCCAGGGCCCCCTCAATGTCCAAAGGGGGCGGAGGGACCTCCCGCACCTCAGATTCCTGGAGCGGACCAGTCACCACCGGCCTGAGGAGAGACAAATGGAACAAGGGGTTAATACGATAATCAGAGGGAAGCTGTAATCTATAACATACCTCGTTCACCCTCCTCAGGACTTTAAATGGCCCCACAAACCGTGGACCCAGCTTCCGGCAGGGCAGGCGGAGGGGCAGGTTACGGGTCGAGAGCCAGACCCGGTCCCCCGGTGCGAACACCGGTGTCTCACTGCGGTGACGGTCCGCACTGGCTTTCTGGCTACGCGCGGCTCGCTGGAGATGGACACGGGCGGCCCCTCAAGTCCTCTCCGTGCACCTAAACCAGTCAGCCACCGCACCGCAGGAGTCCCGGTCTGACCCTGATGCCACGGTGCCAGAACCAGCTGGTAACCCAATACGCACTGAAAGGGGGAGAGGTTAGTGGAGGAGTGGCGAAGTGAGTTCTGTGCCATCTTGGCCCAGGGCACAAATGCTGTCCACTCCCCCGGTCGGTCCTGGCAATAGGACCGCAGAAACCTGCCCACATCCTGGTTGACTCTCTACATGCCCGTTACTCTTGGAGTGAAAACCTGAGGTAAGGCTAATCGAGACCCTCAGACGTTCCCATGAACGCCTTCCTAACTCTCGCAGTGAACTGGGGACCCCGATCCGACACTATATCCTCAGGCACCCCATAGTGCCAGAAGACATGTGTAAACAGGGCCTCCGCAGTCTGTAGGGCCGTAGGAAGACTGGGCAAAGGGAGGAGATGACAGGACTTAGAAAAACGATCCACAACAACCAGGATCGTGGTATTTCCCTGTGAGGGAGGAAGATCCGCACACCGAAGAGCTGCTGGCAAAACACACGAAAGTGCTGTTTGAATGAATGCTTACGAGCCTGCTGTTGCCTACCACCGCTCAGTCAGATACTTGTATGCTTGTATGCTCAGTCAGATTATATGCAACGCAGGACACGCTAGATAAGCTAGTAATATCATCAACCATGTGTAGTTAACTAGTGATTATGATTGATTGTTTTTTATAAAATACGTTTAATGCTAGCTAGCAACTTACCTTGGCTTAGTGCATTCGCATAACAGGCAGTCTCCTTGTGGAGTGCAACGAGAGGCAGGTGATTATAGCGTTGGACTAGTTAACTGTAAGATTGCAAGATTGGATCCCCCGAGCTGACAAGGTGAAAATCTGTCGTTCTGCCCCTGAACAAGGCAGTTAACCCACCGTTCCTATGCCGTCATTGAAAAGAAGAATGTGTTCTTAACTGACTTGCCTAGTTAAATAAAGGTAAAATAAAAATTAAATAAAAGGTGTAAAAAAAAACGTCCAAATCGGCGTCCAAAAATACAGATTTCCGATTGTTATGAAAACTTGAAATCGGCCCTAATTAATCGGCCATTGCGATTAATCAGTCAACCTCTAGTAAGGGATGTAACTTACCTCTGGGCAGGTGTCTTGGAGCCTTACACTGGGCACACACCGAGCACACACCGAGCAGGAGGAGACATAAACGCTCACGTCCTTTGCCAAAGTTGGCCACCAGTACTTCCCAGTCAGACAGCGCACCGTCCGACCGATCCCCGGATGACCAGAGGAGGGAGATGTGTGGGCCCAAGAGATCAACTGGTCACGGACAGGAGACTGGAGGGGAGCGGGCTCTGTACCCAACGCCTGCTCACTGTCTGCATTCAGATCCCACACGACCGGCGCTACCAGGTAGGAGGCCGGGAGTATGGGAGTCTGATCCATATACCGCTCCTCTGTGTCATACAACCGGGACAGTGCGTCTGCCTTCGTATTCTGGGAACCTGGTCTGTAGGAAAAGGGTAAACACAAAACAGGTAAAGAACATGGCCCACCTTGCCTGACGAGGATTCAGTCTCCTCGCTGCCCGGATGTACTCCAGGTTGCGGTGGTCAGTCCAGATGAGGAAAGGGTGTTTAGCCCCCTCAAGCCAATGTCTCCACGCCTTCAACGCTTTAACCACAGCCAACAGCTCCCGGTCCCCCACATCATAGTTACGCTCCGCTGGGCTGAGCTTCTTCTTCGGAGTTTCGGTGGTGTGCCCGAGCGCTGAGAGAGCACGGCTCCTATCCCAGCCTCAGACGTGTCCACCTCCACTATGAATGCCAAAGAGGGATCCGGATGGGCCAGCACTGGAGCCAAAGTAAACAGAGCTCTTAGCTGCCCAAAGGCCCTGTCCACCTCAGCCTACCTCCGCAACCTTACAGGACCCCCCTTCAGCAGTGAGGTAATGGGCGCAGCAACCTGGCCAAAACCCCAGATAAATATCTGGTAGTAATTGGCAAACCCTGAAAATTGCTACACCTCATTTACCGTGGTGGGAGTCGGCCAATTACGCACGGCTGCAATTGCGGTCACTCTCCATCTCCACCCCTGATGTGGAAATGCGATACCCTAGGAAGGAGACGGCCTGCTGAAAGAACAGGCATTGACGTACAGGTAATGCTCCAACAGTCGTCCAAGTAACTTGCGCACCAAGGACACATGCTCGGCGCGTGTAGCGGAGTAAATCAGAATTTCATCGATATACACCACTACACCCTGCCCATGCAGGTCCCTGAAAATCTTGTCTACAAAGGATTGGAAAACTGATGGAGCATTCATCGACCCGTATGGCATGACGAGGTACTCATAATGCCCTGTGGTGGTACTGAACGCTGTCTTCCACTCGTCTCCCTCCCTGATAAGCACCAGGTTATACGCACTCCTGAGATCCAGTTCCGTGAAGAAGCGCGCCCCATGCATTGACTCCATCGCCATGGCGAGAAGTGGTAGCAGGTAACTGTACTTCACCGTGATTTGATTGAGACCTCTATAGTCAATGCACAGGCGTAAACCTCCATCCTTCTTCTTCACAAAAAATAAACTTGAGGAGGCAGGTGAGGTAGAGGGCCGAATGTACCCCTGATGCAGGGATTCAGAGACATATGTCTCCATAGCCACTGTCTCCGCTTGCGACAGGGGATACACGTGACTCCTGGTCTGGACTTTCCACCGTGGTAGCACCAACGGAAACCCCTACACACCTCCCTGAGCACTCTCGCGACCACCCCTTGAGAGCCCTCTGTTGCCAGGAAATAGTGGGGTTATGCAGAGCCAACCAGGGGAAGGCCTAGTACCGCAACAAACATAAGAGAGTCAATGAGAAACAGACTGATTCTCTCCTAATGATTCCCCTGCATAACCATGGCCAAGGAGATGGTGGCCTCCTTGATTAGCCCGGACCCTAATCGGTCGACTATCTAGTGCGTGTACCGGGAAGGGTCTATCTATAGGAAAAATAGGGATCCCTAACCTAATGGCTAATGCTCTGTCGACAAAATTCCCTGAGCCCCCTCTGGACGTCCGCGGGTGACCAGCAGGTTATCCAACCGGATGGACAAATCCACCAGTTGGTCGAAGAAAATGGTGGCATCCTTGCAGGCCAGCTCATGTCGGAAGTCCTCTCGTAGGCTGCATCGATAGTGGTCGATGAGGACCCTGTCGTTCCAGCCTGCTCCGACAGCCAAGGTCCGGAATTCCAGGGAGAAGTCCTGGGCGCTCCTCGTCACCTGTCTCAAATGGAAGAGCTTCTCCCCCGCCGCTCTGCCCTCAGGTGGATGGTCGAGGACGGCCCTGAAGCGACAGGTGAACTCCTCGAAGTGGTCTGGAGCCGTGTCTCCCTTTCTTCACATGGCGTTTGCCCATTCCAGCGCTCTTCCTGTGAGAAAGAAGACGAGAGCGGCCACTCTCTCCCTTCCCAACGGAGCAGGGTGAACAGTGGTAGAGTTCCAGTTGTAACAGGAACCCCTGGCACTGTGCTGCCGTCTCATCATACTCCCTGGGAAGGGAGAGGCGTATCCCACTGGGACTGGTTCCGGACGGGACGGGTAGAGGTAACCCCGGTTGCGCTGGTCGAGGCACTGGGGAGACTTCCTGTCTCTCCCAGCGGTCCATGGTCTGGACAACGCGATCCATCATGGCGCCAAGATCATGTAACATTGCAGAGTGTTCCTGGACGCGCTCCTCGACTCCTCTAACCGGGGTACCTGCTCTTGCTGACCCCATTGAAGGTGTGTAATTCTGTCAGCATGTGTAAAAGAAGCGAAGTCAGGTGCAGGAGAGTAGCGTAATGTAAACAGGCACACTTCATTCAAGTTCCAAGCGAGAGCACAACAATAAATCAAATGCTCTCAAAAACACAGGACATAAAAGTAAAACGCGTAAAAAGACACCACAGCAACATGAAACAATTACACACAAAATATGATGGGAAACAGAGGGTTAAATACAAGTACCTTAATTGGGGAAATGAAAACCAGGTGTGTATGGAAACAAGACTAGACAAATGGATATATGAAAAATGTAACGGCAACGGCTAGCCCGTGACGTCGATCGCCGAACGCCGCCCGAACAAGGAGAGGAGCCGACTTCGGCGGAAGTTGTGACAATATGCTCTGGCGGGTTGATGTTAATGTGTTGATGTTAATGTGTTGATGTTCTCTGTATCCATAGCCAGAATGATTTTGCAGGGCATGGTGATGAAACAGGTTTCCTGTTATATTCGTCAGAGGTGTAGGGAAGGTGAAGTCTGTGAATACAAAAAATATTAATTATACAGATGATTAACAAAATATGCACACAACAGTATTCATACCTTGTTTTTGTGGTGAATGTGAATGAAAAATACTGTGTCAATAATGGTTTTCATACATATACCTTGTCCATAATGTAGAGGCCTATGGGATATTCATTGAAGAGGTAAGGGAGGAGGATGGTGTGATCTATATAACATACCAATAAATATACCTTGTATGCCTCCTTGTTTGCATACTTGCAGACACGAAAGTGAGCAGTTCAGTCATCTGCACCCAATACAACTAGCCTTCAACATATTATTATAGCCTATCTATTCGACTCTGTCAATCACCATATTCTCATCGGCAGACTCAGTAGCCTCGGTTTTTCGGATGACTGCCTTGCCTGGTTCACCAATTACTTTGCAGACAGAGTTCAGTGTGTCACATCGGAGGACATGCTGCCCGGTCCTCTGGCAGTCTCTATGGGGGTGCCACAGGGTTCCATCCTCGGGCCGACTCTTTTCTCTGTATATATCAATGATGTTGCTCTTGCTGCGGGCGATTCCCTGATCCACCTCTATGCAGACGACACCATTCTATATACTTCCGGCCCGTCCTTGGACACTGTGCTATCTAACCTCCAAACGAGCTTCAATGCCATACAACACTCCTTCAGTGGACTCCAACTGCTCTTAAACGCTAGTAAAACCAAATGCATGCTTTTCAACCGTTCGCTGCCTGCACCCGCATAACTGACCAGCATCACCACCCTGGATGGTTCCGACCTTGAATATGTGGACACCTATAAGTACCTAGGTGTCTGGCTAGACTGCAAACTCTCCTTCCAGACTCATATCAAACATCTCCAATCGAAAATCAAATCAAGAGTTGGCTTTCTATTCTGCAACAAAGCCTCCTTCACTCACGCCACCAAACTTATCCTAATAAAACTGACTATCCTACCGATCCTCGACTTCGGCGATGTCATCTACAAAATTGCTTCCAACACTCTACTCAGCAAACTGGATGCAGTTTATCACAGTGCCATCCGTTTTGTCACTAAAGCACCTTATACCACCCACCACTGCGACTTGTATGCTCTAGTCGGCTGGCCCTCGCTACATATTCGTCGCCAGACCCACTGGCTCCAGGTCATCTACAAGTCCATGATAGGTAAAGCTCCGCCTTATCTCAGTTCACTGGTCACGATGGCAACACCCACCCGTAGCACGCGCTCCAGCAGGTGTATCTCACTGATCATCCCTAAAGCCAACACCTCATTTGGCCGCCTTTCGTTCCAGTTCTCTGCTGCCTGTGACTGGAACGAATTGCAAAAATTGCTGAAGTTGGAGACTTTTATCTCCCTCACCAACTTCAAACATCTGCTATCTGAGCAGCTAACCGAGCGCTGCAGCTGTACATAGTCAAACGGTTAACAGCCCACCGATTTTTACCTACCTCATCCCCATACTGTTTTTATTTATTTACTTTTCTGCTCTTTTGCACACCAATATCTCTACCTGTACATGACCATCTGATCATTTATCACTCCAGTGTTAATCTGCAAAATTGTAATTATTCGCCTACCTCCTCATGCCTTTTGCACACAATGTATATAGACTCCCCTTTTTTTCTACTGTGTTACTGACTTGTTAATTGTTTACTCCATGTGTAACTCTGTGTTATCTGTTCACACTGCTATGCTTTATCTTGGCCAGGTCGCAGTTGCAAATGAGAACTTGTTCTCAACTAGCCTACCTGGTTAAATAAAGGTGAAATAAATAAAATAAATAAACCTCTTTGTTGATTGATTTCCATTGAATTGTGTCCATTTTCTGTTTTACAAATACTTGCACAAATTTGAAAAGATAGATGGTATTATCATAAAACAATATACATTTAGATCACACAAGGTACAAATCCCTTTAAATTTAGGGTATTTTTAATTTTTTCAGTTAAGTGCCTGCACCTGCTGTCCTTTCAAAGTGTTTCAGTTGGGCAGTTAGGTTCCTGCAAGAACCCCACCAACTAAGGATGTTCCTCGATGAACCCCACCTCCTATGGGGTTCTTGGAAGAACCTTTTGCTGGCCATTTTCAGTGCCAAGAACCCTTGTTGAACACCTAATTTTTAGAGTGTAGGGTGAGGAAGAGATGGAAAAAGGAATTAACCCCGTGTACATTGGCTGTGAGGGTTAGAGTTGAACTGGGATGTGGGTTAGGGTTGAAGAATGGCCTTTCACACTATGCCAAGGCTAACCTCTAACACAACTACCATGTCACATTCTTTATGTAACTAAATTTAACCTATATTTTCCTCCTCTGCTGTAGCTGGTGCACTATCTACTCTCCATTGCACCCAGCCCATGGTGTGTTGAGTGTTTTCCTCCTCCCTTCCGCCTTTCCTCACTCATTCACTCTCTCCCCTCATGAATAAACATACAGTACATTCAGCAAGCGCTGGGCTGTCATGGAATGGCCACACATTACCCTGGCACAGGCAGGGGTGGGCAGAGGTAATGGTGCATTCATTATTCCACTGCAGTACCCTCAGAGTGCCTGCCACTGTGCCACACAACCATATTTCACCAATCATGTGCCTCTGTCCCCTCACTTTTGTTTCCATGACTTAAACAAATGATGTTGCTGAGAGGGGTTGGGGTTCCCCAAATCCGCATGCCAGAATTCTGCTGTTGAGTGGTACGTGCACCTCCAAATGGGTCTGGAGACCCGTTTGGAGTGGATGAGTGGGGGTTGTTTATTCTGAACTCTCTCTGCTTCGCTCCCTCCCTTACAATCCCTTCTTTAAGATTTAGAGTTGGATGGGGTAAAATGAAAGAGAGACACGTGCCATGGCACCAACTGGGCTTGTAAGTGACAGAAGGGATTGAATAGTCTATTTGGCAAAACTGACTTGAGTGACAAATATAAATGACATGACAAGCAGGCAGTCATGGAAGCATCACATGCATGCATGGACACAAAGACATACAAAGAGCCTGTATTTCAAAGGCATTGCCACAGTAACACATAACTTATGCAATGTCAACAAAGCCATTTTGGATGTCTAAGGGATGCCAAGAAGAAAGCAACATTCTGAAAGCAACTCCTGTTTCCTTAGCAGTTGACCAATTTACTCTTTCTCTTTTTACACTAGGGAAAACACAAAATGAAAACACTAGTGGTGAACAACTCTATAAAAGTGGTCAACTCGGAATTCAAAATGCCGAAGAGAGGCCTGTCTCCCACAGTAAACACAACAATGAAACGTGATCTGCCTCTGTTACCAAAAAGGCCATGCACCTTTTAATAGAAGGATTCAACACTGGGACAAATGAGTTGACAGAAATCCGCACACAAACATTAACGAAACCACACTCTAAAAATTAAGGGTTCTACATGGGTTCTTCTAAGATCCTCAAAGTTCTTTGAAGAACCTTAGGGTTCTTGGCACTGAAAATGGCCCCCAAAAGGTTCTTCCAAGAACCCTATAGGAGGTTCAATTAACTGAAATATGTGAAGATCTCCTCAAAATGTAAGGTAACGATTTGTCCCTTGTGTGATCTAAATTGATAGTTTTATGATGATACCATATATCTTTCCATATTTGTGTCAATCTTTCTAAAACAGGAAATGGACACCATTCAACAAATATCAAGAGGTAAGATTATGTAGTCTGTAAGAATATGCTGAAGGCTAGCTGTACTGCATGCAGAAGACTGAACTGCTCACTTTTGTGTCTGTCTGCAGGTATACAGACGAGGAGGCATACAAAGGTATGTCAATTGGTATTGGTATATTATGCAGATCACATGTACCATCCTCCTCCCTTACGTCGTCAATGAATATCCCATAGGCTATTATCAATACAGTATTTCATTCACATTCACCACAAAAACCAAGGTATGAATTCTGTTGTGTGCATGTTTTGTTAATCATCTGTATAATTACTAGTTTTTGAGATTCAGAGACTTCACCTTCCCTGCACCTCAACACACCAGAGCACCCATTGGACTTGGGGCTCCGCTGGGAGTTTACCTCATATTGTAAGGAGGTGCGTACCTGCAGCAGAGAAGTCAGACCCATTGGACTTGGGGCTCCGCTGGGAGTTTACCTCATATTGTAAGACCTGCAGCAGAGAAGTCAGACGCAGGAGAGAAAACTGTGTTTCCAGCGGCGAAGTTTATTTTTAAAAAACTGACAGAGAAACATAACAAATATAACAAGTGGGTACAATACCCTACGCACGCCAGGACAAACCTGCACAAACACTTACAAATAACAATCACCGTGTCACGTTCTGACCTTTATTTCCGTTGTTTTGTCTTTATTTAGTATGGTCATGGCGTGAGTTGGGGTGGGCAGTCTGTTTGTTTTTCTATGTTTGGTTTCTGTTTCAGCCTAGTATGGTTCTCAATCAGAGGCAGGTGTCGTTAGTTGTCTCTGATTGAGAATCATACTTAGGAAGCCTGGGTTTCACTGTTTGTTTGTGGGTGTTTGTTTCCGTGTGTGTGTTTGTCGCCACACGGTACTGTTTCGGTTTTTGTAGATTTCACGTTATCGTTTATTATTTTTGTTCGAGTGTTCATTTGTCTTGAATAAATCATCATGAACACTTACCACGCTGCATCTTGGTCCGATCTTCAGACGAAGAGGAGATCTGCCGTTACACATCTGTCACGCCCTGGTCGAAGTATTTTGTGTTTATCTTTATTTATTTGGTCAGGCCAGGGTGTGGCATGGGTTTTTGTATGTGGTGTGTATGTATGGGGATTGTAGCTAGTGGGGTGTTCTAGTTAAGTCTATGGCTGTCTGAAGTGGTTCTCAATCAGAGGCAGGTGTTTATCGTTGTCTCTGATTGGGAACCATATTTAGGCAGCCATATTCTTTGAGTTTGTCGTGGGTGATAGTCCTTAGTGTCTTGATGTCCTTGTTCGGTGTTAGTTTACACAAGTATAGGCTGTTTCGGTTTTCGTTACGTTTATTGTTTTGGTAGTGTTTGTATTTAGATTCGTGTTGCTTCTGTTTAAATAAACATGGATCGCAATCTACACGCCGCATTTTGGTCCGATCCTTGTTCCACCTCTTCGTCAGAGGAGGAGATAGAAGAAAGCCGTTACAACATCGACAAACACGTGAATGGAAACAGGTTAAATACACAACATGCAAATGATGGGATTGGAACCAGGTGTGATGGAAGACAAGGCAAAACCAATGGAAAATGAAAAATGAAAAAATGGATCAATGATGGCTGGAAGGTTGGTGACGTCGCCGAACACTGTCCGAACAAGGAGAGGGACCAACTTCGGCGGAAGTCATGAAAAGTATATTTGGATTTGTTTTATTCTGCTTTTCCACTAAAATCATAATAAACACTGATAACTAAAATATTGTGTTATTGTTATGCATATTGTTATTATTATTATTATTAATAATAATAACTGGGGGGGTAGTTCAAAAGGTTCTTTAAGGATCCATTAAAAGGGGTTCTTCAAAGAACTTATTGGTTCCCCCAAAGTTTCAATTTGAAGAACCCCCTAAAGGATACTCCAGGCTCCAGGAATCTTTTATTTTTAGAGTGAGGTAAATTACATGACAAAAAAAATGACTTGGACCAATGATACCAGCCTGGCTCACTCCAACCACTTGCACTCAAAGAGGGAGAGAAACTAACGTTCTGTTCAGTCACCTCATCCTCATCACTCACCTCAGGGAATGTTGCAATGTTGCAGCTCTCTCTACCTCTAGGTGTCTCTTTCTCCTCTCTCCCCCCTCTCTCAAACATACTTTTAAATTATGTTTTAATAAATTGTATGTATTGTATGAGTTGTAAAAACAGCAATAAAAACATACAGCAACTAAAAAGGTTCATGAGTGGCTACAAACCTGCTGTTCTTTTACCCACTATGTTACTTTGTGTGTAAAAGCACTGACACTAGATCTTCTTAAATTGCATAAAGTCTTTATAACAGCTATATAACACAAACTGGGTGGTTCGAGCCCTGAATGCTTGTTGGCTGACAGCCGTGGTATATCGCACCGTATACCTGGGTACCATACATGGGTATGACAAAACATACATTTTTACTCCTCTAATTACGTTGGTAACCAGTTTATAATAGCAATAAGGTACCTCAAGGGTTTGTGGTATATGACCAATATACCACGGCTAAGGGCTGTATCCAGGCACTCTGCGTTGCTTATTGCTTATTTATAGGGGCGGCAGGGTAGTGGTTAGAGCATTGGACTAGTAACTAAAAGGTTGCAAGTTCAAATCCCTGAGCTTACAAGGTACAAATCTGTCATTCTGCCCCTGAACAGGCAGTTAACCCACTGTTCCTAGGCCGTCATTGAAAATAAGAATTTGTTCTTAACTGACTTGCCTAGCAAAATAAAGGTAAAATTTAAAAAAAAAACATATGTTATCAGCTGTTATAAGTAGTTTTAAATAGTGGGTGTCACATACAGGTAACTGCCAAAAATAATGGAAACACTTCAGTAAATAAGGGATAAAAAGTATATTTAAAGCAGGTGCCACACAGGTGTGGAACCTGAGTTAATTAGGCAATTGACATCCCATCATGCTTAGGGTCATGTATAAAACTGCTGGGCCGGCCATTATTATTTTGGTTACCGTGGATATGCCTCCATAGGATGACAATGCTGACTGGTCACTGATTGATTTGATGAGCATGAAAACGATGTAAACCATATGCCATGGCCATCTCAGTCACCAGATCTCATGGAGGATTGGCGTCGAATCCCTCCAATAGAGTTCCAGACATTTTTGTAGAATCTATGCCAAGGTGCATTGAAAATGTTCTGGCTTGTGGTTGTCCAACGCCCAATTAAAGGAAAGGGGGATACATAGTCAGTTGTTCAACTGAATGCATTCAACTGAAATGTGTCTTCCGCATTTAACCCAACCCCTCTGAATCAGAGGTGCGAGGGGCTGCCTTAATCCACATCCACGTCTTCAGAGACACTTTATGTTGGTGTTTCCTTCATTTTTGGCAGTTACCTGTAGATTACTTTTCATGCTGTTGTCATATGCCCTAATAACTGCTATTACACAGTTTGCATGACACCCATGACATATGCCTTTACAGAGTGTGCACAGACACCTTAAAGCTAGAACCTTAATTGAAACAATAACAAAGTGGGCACCCCACCTCTGTTTTGGTGAAAAGGTGAGGGATGGGCCTGGAGAAATGTCACCACTCTCACCATTCATCCATGATATCAACATTATAGTTTTAACCATGTTTTGAGTCTATACCGTGTTTATTTACATTTATTTTGTCCACAAACATTGGAGTTAACAAGCTTATATTTTGGGTTCTGATGGGGTATGACAGTTGAACTAAGCTCATGAGGCATTTGCCAGTTATATTCTTGAAGAATCAATAGGCACATATAGCATTCATTTATAAGTTCAAAGATGTATGTTGCAACTAAGGATTCTAGCGCTAAGTGACATTCAATTGAGGTGTTATTAAATGAATTATGTTATGAATGAATGTGCTTGTGCTTCAGGATGAGTATCACAACATTTTACCATTCAAAGGATCTCCAAGAAACATGGGCAAATGGGAGCATAGATGTACTTAGGATTTTTTTTAATTCACATTGAGTCAGTCAACTGCTCCGAGTTGTACAAATTGGACCACGTCAAAATAATAGAATACCAACAACTTGTCAAAAATCACAAAAAAATGTTAAAATTGCAATTGCAACATGTAGCTCTCCAGGAACAGGGTTAGAGTGCCCTGCTCTACACAATCCAAGCAATGTGTTTTGCTTGACAGTGTTGCCACTTGCTAGCTAGCCATTAACACATGTAGTGGCATGACACGAGCACGAGCAGCCCCACTGTGCCCCCATAGCACTGATGCTAGCTAGTTCGCTAGCTACAAGATACATTCAGAATTATAAAGCTTACTGTAAAACTTCAATTAAACGCATAGTCTCAAATAACCTCTTGTCCCTTTTAATAGCTGTCATCGCCATTGACTGATGACTCAAACTGAATTCTTCTGCTGGCCTATGTTCGCTTATTATTGACCAAATACTTTTTTTCCACCATCATTTGCAAATAAATTCATAAAAAATCCTACAATGTCATTTTCTGTCATAGTTGAAGTGTACCTATGATGAAAATTACGGGCCTCTCTCATCTTTTTAAGTGGGAGAACTTGCACAATTGGTGGCTGACTAAATACTTTTTTTGCCCCACTGTATGTACAGTAGCTTTGATTGGACTGATCATGTCAACATAATACTTTCAAAATCTTAGATAACAGTCATCATCATGAATCAAGTATACAATCTAATGGCATATCCTTTTTAATCCTTCTCATATGAAGAGAAATAATGAAGAGAATTTATAGATAAAACGTATCGGTGCTCATCGGCCATTGGACATGCCAATTACACAACAAGTTGGAAATTACTAATTCAACAATGAGTGGTTTGGAAGGAATCAGTGGCTGTGTGTTTTTTTTTTCTGAGTTCCCACCATAAATCCAGAGAATTACGGACTTTGATGTAAAAGTTTGGTGACAAAATTTACCCACAAAGGACCACTGCACCACCTTCCTGTTTAAGTGAGCAAAGTGAGTCCAACAATGTCTTGTATGCTGCTGCATAAATTATATAATATGGGAGGGAGATATGTATACTGTTGCTAAGAAAGTAATACTAAGTGTATGTTGTGTAGTAAGCCCATGTGCCTCACCCTAATTATTTGGTCTGTTTTCACCAACGAGGTATTGTAAACACAATACCTCGTTGGCGTGTGATTGTTTGCAGACTTTTTTTGAACAGCTTTGGCAGTGCTACTGATAGTAGTGGTGGCGTTTGGCTCGCACGTGCAAATTCAGCACACACAACATTATATAATAGAATTCTGTTATTTGATGTTTCAAATTATAAGCTTATGTAACGAGTCAAATCGTGTTATTTGACGTATCTTTTTTGACACGTTCAATGTGCCTCACCCTAATAATTTGGTCTCTTTTCACCTCTTAATTTCGCCTACTGTTCTAACTTGGTGGTGCACATGTAGCCTATAACCTGTTTTAGAGAAATGTAATGATTGAATATTTTAAGAGCTTTCATTATCTGCTTACATGCCTCCTTTATTTATCCTACGGTTCTGACTTGGAGTACAGAGAGAGAACACTGTAAGAAAGGACCATGTTCTGAATTCTGTCGCTCTACATTTCAAAACAGTTATATTGACTAGGTTCGTCGCCGCTCGCTCATTAATGTCTTAATCGAAATTACGGATGGCCTTTTGCCCTCTTCGTCGTCCCCTTATGCCATAGTTTGTACATCTCAATCATCAGTAGAAACCACATTTGTTTAAGCAAGTCAGCCATATCAGCTATGTTTTTTTTAAAAGGTAGTAAATGAGGCTGAATAAACTGTTTCACTGCCAGACAAGGTTCTGCTGATAGCCAGGTGTAGTAGTGGTAAAGTGTTGTGACTGCTGTCGGGACAGCATTGTGGAGGCCCTAACAGTTTGTAAGCACCGTTTGTCACCGTTATAGGGCAATTAATATACTGTTTAGTGTTGTGTTGGGAAGTGGCTTTTTGCCCCACCAAGATGTACTTAAATCGCCACTGCAAACAATCAATCTTTATTATCGTTTAAGAATTGTAATAATGAAGCTGGTCAACGACCACCCATTGGTAATCGTTGAGAGCCCAACGAGCAGAACTGAGCCACAGCATTTTATAGCAAAGTGTGTAGAATTATACAAAGGCACATTGTGCTATCAAGCAAGATTTACATTTCGCCAGGTCATTTACTGCTTGTTTATACAAAAATACTAATGTAACATAGGACACTAGGTCGTTCTCTCTAATTTTGAACTCCAGTGTTCATCTGCAATGTGGGAGAGATAAACTGGAGGGACGGTTTGCCTGGCACTGGCAGACAGGCCAACATTTCACACACTAGACATGGGGAATGCCGTGTTTAGGTTGTCACCAAGGCATCGTAAATCAACTTTCAGCGTTAAGCCTCAGAGGCTCCTCTTAGAAGAACAGACAGAATGTGAAAGTACAAATATAAGAATAAATTCTAATATAAAGTAATGTGAATAACGTAATGTTGTAATTTCCACCACACGTCAGAGCAAAAACCGTGCCATGAGGTCTAAGGAATTGTCCATAGAGCTCAGAGACAGGATTGTGCCGAGGCACAGATCTGGGAAAGTTACCAAAAAATGTCTGCAGCATTGAAGGTCCGCAAGAACACAGTGGCCTTAAATTGAAGAAGTTTGTAACAACCAAAAATCTTCCTAGAGCTGGCCACCCGACCAAACTGAGCAATCGGGGGAGAAAGGTCCTGGTCAGGGAGGTGACCAAGAACCTGATGGTCTCTCTGTGGAGATGGGAGAACCTTCCAGAAGGACAACCATCTCTGCAGCACTCCACCAATCATGTCTTTATGGTAGAGTGGCCAGCCACTCCTCAGTAAAAGGCACATGGCATCCCACTTGGAATTTGCCAAAAGGACTCTCAGACCATGAGAAATAAGATTCTCTGGTCTGATAAAACCAAGATTAAACTCTTTGGCCTGAATGCCAAGCGTCACATCTGTAGGAATCCTGGCACCATCCGTACGGTGAAGCATGGTGGTGACAGCATCATGCTGTGTGGCTGTTTTTCAGCGGCAGGGACTGGGAGACGAGTCAGGATCAAGGGAAAGATGAACGGAGCAAAGTACAGAGAGATCCTTGATGAAAACCTGCTCAAGAGAGCTCAGGACCTGAGACTGGGGCAATGTTCACCTTCCAACAGGACAACGACCTAAGCACACATGTAGGAGTTGCATCATAACAAATCTCTGAATGTCCTTGAGTGGCCCAGCCAGAGCCCGGACATGAACCCGATCAAACATTTCTGGAGAGACCTGAAAATAGCTGTGCAGTGATGCTCCCCATCCAACCTGACAGAGCTTGAGAGAATCTGCTAAGAAGAATGGGAGAAACTCCCCAAATACAGTTGTGCCAAGCTTGTAGCGTCATAGCCAAGAAGACTCAAGGCTGTAATCGCTGCCAATGGTGCTGCAACAAAGTGCTGAGTAAAGGGTCTGAATACTTATGTAGATGTGATATTTCATTATAAAAAACTGATTTTGCTTTGTCATTATAGGGTAATGTTTGTAGATTTTTGAGGGAAAAAAAAACACTTTTTAGAATAAGGCTGTAACGTAACAAAATGTGGAAAAAGTCAAGGGGTCTGAATACTTACCAAATGCACTGCATCTGGGGAAGGGTATAAAACAATGTCTAGAGTGTTGAAAGGTTCCAAGAGTACAGTGGTCTCCATCATTGGAATTGGAAAAAATATGGAACTACCCAGACTCTGCCTTGAACTGACCAAACTGAGCAACTAGACAAGAAGAACCCAATGACCACACTGACAGATCTACAGTGTTCCTTGGCTGAGATGGGAGAACCTGCCAGTACAACAGTCTCTACAGCTCTTCACCAATATTTTTTTTTAGGTGAGAGTGGCCAAATGGAAGCATCTCCTGAGAATGAAACACGTGACAGCCCGCCTGCAGTTTGCAAAGGGGAACATTCAAGACTCTGAGAGCATAAGGCAAAATATTATGTGGTCTGATGAGACAAACATTGAACTCTTTGGCCTGAATGTAAAACCAAGCACAGTTAATCACCCGTCTAACTCCATCCATACCATGAAACGTGTTGCCATCATCATGCTATGGGGATGATTTTTCGCGGCAGGGACTGAGAGACTAGACTGGTAAAGATAAAGGGTTCAATGAATGGAGTCAACTACTACAATGGCGACAGCTAGTCTTACTGGGGTCCGAAATATACTGAAAAAGACATTACAGACAAACGACTTCACAATTGACTATATTTCAAAACATTAAAATGTAGTGTGTGTGTGTGTGTGTGTGTGTGTGTGTGTGTGTGTGTGTGTGCATCTATCAGTAACACATGTCAGTACATACACACAACAAGTAGGTCACATAGGGGAGAGGCGTTGTGCCGTGAAACCAGGTCTGCTGTTCACTTGCGGATGGAAGGGAGTTCTATGCACTCATGGTATAATACTGTACGTTTCCTTGAATTTGATCTGGACCTGGGGACTGTGAAAATACCCCTGGTGGCATGTCGGGTGGGTCAAAGCAAATCAAATCAGATGTTATTGGTCACATACACGTGTTTAGCAGATGCATTTGTTCTGGATATGGTGACTGTGAAAAGACCCCTGGTGGCATGTCTGATGGGGTCAAAGCAAATCAAATCAAATGTTATTGGTCACATACACGTGTTTAGCAGATGAATTTGTTCTGGATCTGGTGACTGCGAAAAGACCCCTGGTGGCATGTTGGGTGGGGTCAAAGCAAATCAAATCAAATGTTATTGGTCACATACACGTGTTTAGCAGATGAATTTGTTCTGGATCTGGTGACTGCGAAAAGACCCCTGGTGGCATGTCTGGTGCGGTCAAAGCAAATCAAATCAAATGTTATTGGTCACATACACATGTTTAGCAGATGTTATTGGTTACATACACGTGTTTAGCAGATGAATTTGTTCTGGATCTGGTGACTGTGAAAAGACCCCTGGTGGCATGTCGGGTGGGGTAAAAGCAAATCAAATCAAATGTTATTGGTCACATACACGTGTTTAGCAGATGAATTTGTTCTGGATCTGGTGACTGCGAAAAGACCCCTGGTGGCATGTCTGGTGCGGTCAAAGCAAATCAAATCAAATGTTATTGGTCACATACACATGTTTAGCAGATGTTATTGGTTACATACACGTGTTTAGCAGATGAATTTGTTCTGGATCTGGTGACTGTGAAAAGACCCCTGGTGGCATGTCGGGTGGGGTCAAAGCAAATCAAATCAAATGTTATTGGTCACATACACATGTTTAGCAGATGAATTTGTTCTGGATCTGGTGACTGTGAAAAGACCCCTGGTGGCATGTCGGGTGGGGTAAAAGCAAATCAAATCAAATGTTATTGGTCACATACACGGTTTTAGCAGATGAATTTGTTCTGGATCTGGTGACTGTGAAAAGACCCCTGGTGGCATGTCGGGTGGGGTCAAATAAAATGTTATTGGTCACATACACGTATTTAGCAGATTAATTTGTTCTGTTTCTGGTGACTGTGAAAAAACCCCTGGTGGCATGCCGGGTGGGGTCAAAGCAAATCAATCAAATGTTATTGGTCACATACACATGTTTAGTAGATGTTAATGCAGGTGTAGCAAAATGCTTGTGTTTCTAGCTCCGACAGTGCAGAAATATCTAACAAGAAATATCTAACAGTTTCACAACATATACCCAATACACACACATCTTATTAAAGGAATGGAATTAAGAATATATAAATATTATATAAATAAATATTAGTGTAATACTGTCCATCTATTCCAAAACAGACTGCAACTCTTTAAGGGTTTCAGTCACTTCATTAGCTGTGGTTGCTGATTATGTAGTTGAATAATCAGCATACATGGACACATACTTTGTTTAATGCCAGTGGTAGGTCAGTGGTACAAATAGAAAAGAGTAGAGGGCCTGGAGAGCTGTGCTGCGGTACACCACACTTTACATCTTTGACATTAGAGAAGCTTCCATTAAAGAGGTTGAAAACTCATAACATATAAGTGTTCTCAAAGCAGGTTATGGTCAATAATATCAAAGGCTACACTGAAATATAACAGTACAGCTCCCACAATCTCCTTATTATCAATTTCTTTCAACCAATCATCAGTCATTCATGTCGGTGCAGTATATGTTGAGTGCCATTCTCTGTAAGTATGCTGAAATTCTATGAGTGGCCCAGCAAAAGCTCAGGCTTGAATCGCATTGACAATCTGTGGAAAGACTTGAAGATTGCTGTTCACAATGTCGTGTCTTTGGCTATGCCGGATTAAGTGAAATGACATGCTATTCTATAAAATCATTTCTCTGTAATTAATATTATCTGATTAAGCTAATCAGGTAAATAATTAACTAGAAAGTCGGGGCACCACAAAATAATGTTGATAGAGCTGTTATCTTCCGAATAAACTCTTAAAGACCTGGTTATTTTTTACATCAGTAGCAGTCAATATTTAATCCTCACCTTATTTAGTCTCATCTGAAAGTTGCAAATTCTTGGTTATCTTCACGAACCCTGGCTAACAAGTTAAATCAGCAATACAAAATTTGGTTTAATTATTTATCTACTAAATACCTAACTAATCACACAGAATTACATATACACAGAATGAATCATACATTGATGGACCTGGTGAACGGATCCGATATAGCGGCTGGTTACACAAAGTAAAGGGGGGTGGGTTTGAGTGAAAGAGCGGGAAGACTGAGTAACAAAGGGAGAAGCTATGCTATCGTTAATACAGTATCTTATGCATTCTTAATTACCGCCCATTTCAAAAGGAGAATGCAATAAATATTTACTCTGAGCTGTGCTTCGGTAGATTGGTCGTCGATGGAAGGCCAGTTTGTACTTTGAATAATGTCTCTTGGTGAACTGGAGCGTGGTAGAATGGATACTCTGTCCGTCCTCTCCTAGACCACGTTTAGCGGGTGGAAGGGGTAGCACTTCTTTAGTGAATAAGAGTTCAAAGTTCATATCAAGTTGCCATACTTTAAACTCATGCTATATTCTGTCTCGTATAGTCGAAATTCATCCTTCCGGTATGTAGGTCGTCACCTTCACATTGAAATTCGATGCTAATTTCGTTAGGTTCTCTAAGGTTGGCTTAGTTGTGTAGGTGGTTGTTCTTTCAACGTGGGGATCTCAAGTCCACATGTCCTTGGAACAGGAAATATCTGAGCCCTTTTAACGTAGGACCGGCGGTAACAGCTTTGAGTCGACTTGGGCATGTCTGTATGAGCTTTGCACATCTGGATTTGAGGATGTACTCCCATTCTTCCTTGCAGATTTTCTCAAGCTCTGCTAAGTCATATGGGGAGTGGCTGTTGTCATGACGTTGGCTGGATGGGGGAGGTTTATGACCCTCATAAATACCTTTCCTCTTTTTCCTCTCTCTACTCTACCAATGTGACTATTGAAAATCCCTTTGTTAACATGGAGAGTCTGGTGACATCAAAAGATGGGGAACGGAACCATATTTCGGTAATCCAGCCAGTTGAAAATATGCGTTGGTACTTACATTTTTATTTAAATGAGATATTTCTGTATTTAATTTTCCATACATTTGCAAAAATGTCTAAATACATGTTTTGACTTTGTCATTATGGGCTATTGTGTGTAGAAAAATATATATTTAATGTGAAATAATTCAAGGGGTGTGAATACTTTCTGAAGGTATTAACTTATTACCTTGTTTGTAAAAAGAAAACTATTAAAGAAAACATGCTATTCACCTCACGTGAAAAGATTGTGTTACATGTGAATATGGTTTAACATTTAAGTTCAACATGTGGAAACTGCAAATGTCACGTTTTTTTTGTAAGGGCAACGCCCCCTTCTCTCATTCCTTTTATCCCCCCCCCCCCCGCGTGGTGTACCGCCTCTGTTGATATGCAGATGACAGTGAGAGTGGTCCATTAGCAGGCCTGGTGTTGCTGTGTTGAATCATTAGGTCCACTGAGTCACTGAGCTGCCTCATCACACACTAATTAGACTGTTTTTGTTTCCTATCAATTAACACAGCAATTAAAACCAGTGCTGCCTCTGTTTACCCACGATCTGCTGGTACGGAGAATTCACACACAACAAGAGATGTGCACATGTGTACACACACACACACACACACACACACACACACACACACACTACTGAGCAAACCAGTATTTCAGTTTTTGAAGGTCTCTCTCAAACAGAATGTATGGCAGTGTGATGAGGGAAGACGCAGGGGAGAAGGGTTGATAATGATGTGAAAGGCACAAGGGATGAATGTAGGAATGGTACTCTGTTGTTGTTGTTTCTAGAAACAAGAGAATCACCTCCATCATTTCACATCATCCCTCATCCCACAGAGAGGACGAGAGCACTTCACACATTGAAATAGTTCTGCTTCACAAAGGCAAACACAATACTGTACATTAAAGAATATAGAGTTGAGTTAGGATAATATATGATGTAATGTCCAGGCATAACTGTATTGTTTGAGATGTTTACACACTCACATTTCTCCTGAAAAGTACAGACAATCTGCTGGGTTTACGGAACAATGCATATTGTATATGTGTGTTATACTATAGCATGCATTGCATCAGCAGATGTGTGACACTCTGAAAAAAAAATGTACCGAATTGGACTTAAAAGTACCCTGTAAGGGACATCCATGTACCATTTGTTTTAGGTACATTAAACCCTTGCAGTTCGTACCTTGAGAGCCAAAAGGTACAAATGAGCCTTTTTAGGGAACCACCACAATGACAAAGCTATTTGTTCCTTTTCAATGTCAAAATGTACCAATTCTCTATACCTCTTCTCTATACCAAAAATAACTAGCTCAAAGCCACACAGCCACGCCTCCAATGATTGTACCTTTTAGATTCAAAATATTGGTTACAAAAAAACATTATACTAGATTATCCGCACATGTACCCTAAAAGGGACCGAACCATGTGTTGATATGTGAGTTACAGCTACATGGTATTACAGGCAATATCATATTTTTCTCGTATCTCTTTACTATATCAAAAGTGTGTCGAATTAAACCCCCACCTCTACAGGCACACACACACACACACACACACACAGACACACACACACACACACACACACATGCACACACGTCCTCCACCCCAAAAAAACCCACATCATATCCTCTTGTTTCCATGACAACTGGCTTGCGTGCGGTGGGAGCATTAAGCGGCAGGTGGTGGTATCGACTAAGGGGAGGAGCGGTCTGTCACCTCACCTTTCCCTGAGAGAGAGCTATGCTGCTACTGTAAACACACACACTTCCTTCTCACATATGTGTCCTATTTATTATTTTACAAGAAAGGGTTGAATTATGGTAAACAAGGACAGACAGGGGTGAAGGTAATAGAATAGATACCTGAGGTGAAAGGGTTGAATTGTGGTAAACAAGGACAGACAGGGGTGAAGGTAATAGAATAGATACCTGAGGTGAAAGCATATCTGATCTTCTCGTGTGTGTGTGCGTACGTGCGTGCGTCCGTGCGTGTGTGTGAATGTGTGTAGGCGTATGTGTGTGTGTGTGCGTGCGTGCGTACGTGCGTGCGTGTGTGTGAATGTGTGTAGGCGTATGTGTGTTTGAGGGGGTTGTGTGAATCAACAGATTCTGCTCGGCGTGTGCCGCACACTCAGACTCCCCTAAGATCGAGGAATAGCCGGGGGGAGAGCAGGTGTGGGCAAAACATCCCTCTTTTCCTCGTTATTATATATTACTATGATTAGGAGGCTCATTCCATGAAATGAGGACCTTTTGCGTGCCTTTGATATTTTACATAGAAATTGGGCACAGATATTGCATTTTAAAAGCCTGTTATATTAAACGAAGTGACCTTTAATATAGACCACATTGAAAATTCAATCAATCAGATTTTTATATGACTAAAGACTTGCTAAAGTGCAGAAATTGAGCATTTCAACATGTCCCTCTGTGACTTCTATGATTTTAACACACTTAATCCCAACATTTGTCAACTTCTCGTCCGCCGACTGATGGTCGAAGACTCATGCTCCTCCTGGGTTGAGGCTGTACTGTGGTTGGAGGGAGTCAGTGAGTGCACGGAGGGTCTCTGATATTTTGGAGAGTTGTTCCTGCTGCCGCCCCAGCAGTGCCTCTTTGGTGGGTTACAACCTTCTTGTTCTGGGTGACCTCTGCTGTGTCCATGTTTGGGCAGAAGCTTGCTGTGATGTGGTAAGGTTGGACCCAGGTGCAGAGAAGAAACCAGATGAGGAATCCGCGGTTAAGGATGAACTTTACTGAGAAACGATAGCCACAGGATCACAAGTCTCAAAAACTCACTCAGGAAATTAACGCACACGGTAAAGTTCAAGCTTCTGCAAAGGACAACAGAAAACACAGGCAAATCATAATGAGTACATTGGACACAACTGGGTGTTGTTAATGTCTCTTGGACGGTCTCTGCCACCATGACAAAAAAGTGTTCAACAAATCAAAATATATTTGAGACTATTCAAAGTAGCCACCCTTTGCCTTGATGACAGCTTTGAACACTCTTGGCTTTCTCTCAACCAGCTTCAACTGGAATGCTTTTCCAACAGTCTTGAAGGAGTTCCCACATATGTTGAGCACTTGTTGGCTGCTTTTCCTTCCCTCTGAGTTCCAACTCATCCCAAATCATCTCAGTTAGGTTGAGGTCGGGTGATTGTGGAGGCCAGGTCATTTGATGAAGCACTCCATCAATCTCCTTCTTAGTAAAATAGCCCTTACACAGCAAATGATAGTCCCACTAAGCACAAACCAGATGGAATGGCATACTAATGCAGAATGCTGCGGTAGTCATGCTGTTTACGTGTGCCTTGAATTCTAAATGAATTTCTGACAGTGTTACCAGCAAAGCACCCCCACATCTTCACACCTCCTCCTCCATGCTTCACATAGAGAACCACACATGCATTCACCTACTCTGCGTCTCACAAAGTGGGCGGTTGGAAGCAAAAATCTCAAATTTGGACTCATCAGAACAAAGGCCAGATTTCCACGGGTCTAATGTCCATTGCTCATGTTTCTTGGCCCAAGCAAGTCTCTTCTTCTTATTGGTGTCTTTTAGTAGTGGTTTCTTTCCAGCAATTCAACCATGATAGCCTGATTCACGCAGTCTCCTCTGAACAGTTGATGTTGAGATGTGTCTGTTACTTTAAAAGAAACAGAGGTAACTCTGGGTTTTCCTTTCCGGTGGCGGTACTCATGAGAGCCAGTTTCATCATAGTGCTTGATGGTTGTTGCGACTGCACTTGAAGAAAATTAAAAATGTATTGAACTGTTCCGTATTGACTGACCTTCATGTCTTAAAAGCTGTTCGCCCTATCCAGTTGCTGTTATCATAATCTGTTGTGGCATTTCACATCCCTCCACCACCCCTGTATCCTCCCTTCTCCCTGTTTTTCCAGGATCCATAAAGTGTATTAACTCTGGACTGAGAAGCAGAGACCACCAGGACTCCCACCTCAACGCTCAGTCTTCATCTCTCCTTCCCGATCCTGTGACGACCAAGAACATCACAATGCCTTAACCATCCCAAACCATCATGCTTCATCAACCATCCAGTCTTCCTCTCATCCCGCAACACCACCCCTGACGACACCTATCAAGAGTTTTCTATTTTACAACCACCTAACAATCATTCAACCTCGTTCAAACTCCTTATGAATAACATAATTCTGCATTCATACCATGTAAACTTTCCTGCATTCAACTATCTTTATGCATTATGTTGAAGGTGTGGTCTGTACCTAGTGAATTTACAGTAGGTATGGGGTTATTTTCCGCTTATGCATTCTCATTTCGACACCAACACTGTTGTGCGTGGCCAAAGAGCCATGTTTTTATATCATCTGACCACCAGTTCCAATCCAAATGACAGTTTAGAAAACATTTGTCTAGGAAAATAGAGCGGCGGGTAGCGGTTAAAGTGTTAGTTCGAATCCCCGAGCTGACTAGGTGAAAAATCTGTCCATGTGCCCTTAAGCAAGGAACTTAACTCTAATTGCTCCTGTAAGTTGCTCTGGATAAGAGTGTCTGCTAAATGACTAAAATGTAATGTAAACCTAATAGGAAAGGTAGTAATAATGGACTGTATTACACTGTTTCTACAAAAATAAAGTGGGTAGTGACTTGGTCACGCAGTGGAATAAATAGTACAAAATAGAACTGCAGCTGTGTGTGTGCGCGTGCGTGCGTGCGTACGTGTGCATGTGTAAGAGTTGGATGTGTGGGTAGTCAGTGCAAATAGACTCTAAACAAATAGTCTCTAAATTGCAGGTAGTCTCTGAGGTGCAAATAGTCTCTAAATTGCATGTCTGTGCAGGGAGACAGCTAAGACATTTGCCCTTTTGCAGGTTGTACTACATCATTTCTTCCAGCCAAATTTCCTCATCTGCTTGCATGCACCTCCTCTATCAAGGTGTTTTGGTAGTTCCCTTAAGCATTACGCTTTTCTGCACGCTAACTATACCACAGGTCAATATAGTCTACCAGTCTAAATCTCTATCCTGCCCTCTATCCACCATTCATAGTAACAATATAGGGGTAGGCGGATCGTTTGTCACAATATGAAATAGGCGAAGAATCAATCATACCACACATAAAATCATTCAAAGCCGCAGCAATTTTCAAAATAAATCCACAAGAAAAATGTATTTTAATTTTACTAGGCAAGCCAGTTAAGAACAAATTCTTATTTACAATGACGGCCTACTCCAGCCAAACCCAGACGACACTGGGCCAATTGTGCACTGCCTTATGGGACTCCCAATCACAGCCGGTTGTGATAGCCTGGATTCGAACCAGGGTGTCTGTAGAGACACCTCTAGCACTGAGATGCAGTACTTTAGACCGATGCGCAACTCAGGAGCCCGAAGGAAGAATCCCTGTGTTTTGAATGTTTCATTACATTTGGCTCAGTTGTGGGTCTACTCTCGATAGTTTATTAGGTCTAGAATGGCACAATAGCAGGCCAGTCTGGCTGTATTTTTACTTTGGAAACTGAGAAGCGCTGTCTGTTGCGGATCATCATTCTCCCATGTCGTCCTATAATAATGTCGCCACATATGCTCCCAGCAGGCCCAGTTATTCAGAAATGCACTCTGCCTCCTCTCCGATCCGAAACGCTCAGCTAGAACCTAATGCTTCAATATAGCAGAAATATTTCACTTTTTATATTTATTACAACAACCAGTCACAATGCATGTGTTTGTAGGACTTATAATTTTGAAAATGAAATGCAGTGGTGGAGAATGTATGCAATTGTCATACTTGAGTAAAAGTAAAGATACTTTAATAGAAAATGACTCAAGTAAAAGTGAAAGTCATCTAGTAAAATATTTCTTGAGTAAAGTCTAAAACTATTTGGTTTTAAATATACTTAGGTATCAAAGTAAATGTAATTGCTAAAATATACTTCAGCATCAAAAGTAAAAGTATAAATGATTTTAAATTCCTTATATTCAACAAACCAGATGGCACCATTTAAAAAAAGTGTTTTTTCATCTACGGATAGCCAGGGGTACACTCCAACACTCAGACATCATTTACAAACAAAGTTAAGTGAGTCTGCCAGATCAGAGGCAGTAGAGATGACCAGGGATGTTCTCTTGATAAGTGTGTCAATTGGACCATTTTCCTGTCCTGCTATGAATTCAAAATGTAGTACTTATGGGTGTCAGGGAAAATGTATGGAGTAAAAAGTACAATACTTTCTTCAGGAATGTCATAAAGTAAAAGTAAAAGTTGTCAAAAATATAAATAGTAAAGTAAAGTACAGATACCCAAAACAGCTACTTAAGGGAATATTTATGATGTAATTTCGTATTTCTGTTGACTCCAACATGGCGGAGAAATCCTTTTACGTCTGAGCGCCGTCTCAGATTATTGCATGGTAGGCTTTTTCCGTAACATTTAAAAAACATCTGACACAGTGGTTGCATTAAGAACCAGTGTATCTTTAATTATATGTAGAACATGTATCTTTAGTCAAAGTTTATGATGAGTATTTCTGTTATCTGACGTAGTTTTCTATAATTCCTCCGGATATTTTGGAGGCATTTCTGAACATGGCGTCAATATAAGCTGAGATTTGTGGATATAAATATGCATATTATCGAACAAAACATAAATGTATTGTGTAATATGTCATATGAGTGTCATCTGATGAAGATTTGATCAAAAGGTTAGTGATTAGTTTTATCTCTAATCCTAATTTTGTGACTCTATCTTTGGCTGGAAAAAATGGCTGCGTTTTTCCTTTGATTTGGTGGTGGTCTAACATAAATATCTGTTGTGTTTTCGCTGTAAAACATTTGAAAAATCAGACATGATGGGTAGATGAACAAGATGTTTATCTTTCATTTGAGGTATTGGACTTGTTAATGTGTGAAAGTTAAATATTTCTAAAGAATATTTATGAATTCCCTGCGCCACCTTTTCAGCTGAATGGGGGGGTGGAGTTTCCATCCATTAAGATGGTGTAAAATGATAGCGGAACCCCAGTCCTATTAACAAGCTATAGTTTTGACAAGTCGGTTAGGAAATCTACTTTGTGCATGACACAAGTAATTTGTCCAACAATTATTGACGGACAGATTATTTCACTTATACTTAAATGTATCACATTTCCAGTGGGTCAGAAGTTTACATACACTAAGTAGACTGTGACTTTAAACAGCTTGGAAAATTCCAGAAAATTATGTCATGGCTTTAGAAGCTTTTGATAGGCTAATTGACATAATTTGAGTCAAATGGAGGTGTACCTGTGGATGTATTTCAAGGCCTACCTTCAAACTCAGTGGCTCTTTGCTTGACATCATGGGGAAATCAAAAGAAATCAGCCAAGACCTCAGAAAACAATTGTAGACCTCCACAAGCCTGGTTCATCCTTGGGAGCAATTTCCAAACAACTGAACGTACCACGTTCATCTGTACAAGCAAAGGTATGCAAGTATAAACCACGCAGCCGCCATACCGCTCAGGAAGGAGACGCATTCTGTCTCTTAGAGTTGAACATACTTTGGTGCGAAAAGTGCAAATCATTCCCAGAACAACAGCAAAGGACCTTGTGAAGATGCTGGAGGAAACAGGTACAAAGTATCTATATCCACAGTTAAACGAGCCCTGTATCGAAACAACCTAAAAGGTCACTCAGCAAGGAAGAAGCCTCTAATCCAAAACCACCATAAAAAAAGCCAGACTACAATTTGCAACTGCACATGGGGACAAAGATTGTACTTTTTGGAGAAATGTCCTCTGGTCTGATGAAACAAAAATAGAACTGTTTGGCCATAATGACCATCATTATGTTTGGAGGAAAAATGGGGAGTCTTGCAAGCCGAAGAACACCATCCCAACCGTGAAGCACAGTGGTGGCAGCATCATGTTATGTGGTGCTCTGCTGCAGGAGGGGCTGGTGCACTTCACAAAATAGATGGCATCATGAGGCAGGGAAAATTATGTAGATATATGGAAGCAACATCTCAAGACATCAGTCAGGGAGTTAAAGCTTGGTCGCAAATGACCCCAAGCATACTTCCAATGTTGTGGCAAAATGGCCACAAGGACAAAAAGTCAAGGTATTGGAGTGGCCATCACAAAGCCCTAACCTCAATCCTATAGAAGATTTGTGGGCAGAACTGAAAAAGCGTGTGCGTGCAAGCAGGCCTACAAACCTGACTCAGTTACACCAGCTCTGTCAGGAGGAATGGGCCAAAATTCACCCAACTTATTGTGGGAAGCTTGTGGAATGCTACCCACAACATTTGACCCAAAATAAGCAATTTAAAGGCAATGCTACCAAATACTAATTGAGTGTAAACTTCTGAACCACTGGGAATGTGATGAAAGAAATAAAAGCTGAAATAAATTATTCTCTCTATTATCATTCTGACTTTTCACATTCTTCAATTAAAGTGGTTATCCTAACTGACCTAACTGACCTCTGATTGAGAACCACACCAGGCCAAACGCAAAACACAACATAGAAAAAGGAACATAGACAACCCACCCAACTCACGCCCTGACCATACTAAAACAAAGACATAACAAAAGAACTAAGGTCAGAACGTCACATTGGGAAGCTTGTGGAAGGCTACCTGAAATGTTTGACCCAAGTTAAACAATTTAAAGGCAATGCCACCAAATACAAATTGAGTGTATGTAAACTTCTGACCCACTGGGAATGTGATGAAAGAAATAAAAATTGAAATAAATCATTCTCTCTACTATTATTCTGACATTTCACATTCTTAAAATAAAGTGGTGATCCTAACTGACCTAAAACAGGGAATTTTTACTAGGATTAAATGTCAGGAATTGTGAAAAACTGAGTTTAAATGTATTTGGCTGAGGTGTATGTAAACTTGCAACTTCAAATCAAATCAAATCCATTTTATTTATATAGCCCTTCGTACATATCAGCTGATATCTCAAAGTGCTGTACAGAAACCCAGCAAGGACAGCAAGGAGTCATCATGTCAGGTAGTCCTGGGGCATGGTCCTAGGGCTCAGGTCCTCCGAGAGAGGGAAAGAGAGAAGGAGAGAATTAGAGAACGCACACTTAGATTCACACAGGACACCGAATAGGACAGGATAAGTACTCCAGATATAACAAACTGACCCTAGCCCCCCGACACATAAACTACTGCAGCATAAATACTGGAGGGTGAGACAGGAGGGGTCAGGAGACACTGTGGCCCCATCCGAGGACACCCCCGGACAGGGCCAAACAGGAAGGATATAACCCCACCCACTTTGCCAAAGCACAGCCCCCACACCACTAGAGGGATATCTTCAACCACCAACTTACCATCCTGAGAGAAGGCTGAGTATAGCCCACAAAGACCTCCTCCATGGCACAACCCAAGGGGGGGGGGGGGGGTGCGGGGGGCGCCAACCCAGACAGGATGACCACATCAGTGAATCAACCCACTCAGGTGACGCACCCCCTCCAGGGACGGCATGAGAGAGCCCCAGTAAGCCAGTGACTCAGCCCCTGTAATATGGTTAGAGGCAGAGAATCCCAGTGGAAAGAGGGGATCCGGCCAGGCAGAGACAGCAAGGGCAGTTCGTTGCTCCAGAGCCTTTCCGTTCACCCTCCCACTCCTGGGCCAGACTACACTCAATCATATGACCCACTGAAGAGATGAGTCTTCAGTAAAGACTTAAAGGTTGAGACCGAGTTTGCGTCTCTGACATGGGTAGGCAGACCGTTCCATAAAAATTGAGCTCTATAGGAGAAAGCCCTGCCTCCAGCTGTTTGCTTAGAAATTCTAGGGACAATTAGGAGGCCTGCGTCTTGTGACGTGTAGGTATGTACGGCAGGACCAAATCAGAGAGATAGGTAGGAGCAAGCCCATGTAATGCTTTGTAGGTTAGCAGTAAAACCTTGAAATCAACCTTTGCTTTGACAGGAAGCCAGTGTAGAGAGGCTAGCACTGGAGTAATGTGATCAAATTTTTTGGTTCTAGTCAGGATTCTAGCAGCCGTATTTAGCACTAACTGAAGTTTATTTAGTGCTTTATCCGGGTAGCCGGAAAGTAGAGCATTGCAGTAGTCTAACCTAGAAGTGACAAAAGCATGGACTAATTTTTCTGCATAATTTTTGGACAGAAAGTTTCTGATTTTTGCAATGTTACGTAGATGGAAAAAAGCTGTCCTTGAAATGGTCTTGATATGTTCTTCAAAAGAGAGATCAGGGTCCAGAGTAACGCCGAGGTCCTTCACAGTTTTATTTGAGACGACTGTACAACCATTAAGATTAATTGTCAGATTCAACAGAAGATCTCTTTGTTTCTTGGGACCTAGAACAAGCATCTCTGTTTTGTCTGAGTTTAAAAGTAGAAAGTTTGCAACCATCCACTTCCTTATGTCTGAAACACATGCTTCTAGCAAGGGCAATTTTTGGGCTTCACCATGTTTCATTGAAATGTACAGCTGTGTGTCATCCGCATAGCAGTGAAAGTTAACATTATGTTTTCGAATAACATCCCCAAGAGGTAAAATATATAGTGAAAACAATAGTGGTCCTAAAATGGAACCTTGAGGAACACCGAAATTTACAGTTGATTTGTCAGAGGACAAACCATTCACAGAGACAAACTGATATCTTTCCGACAGATAAGATCTAAACCAGGCCAGAACTTGTCCGTGTAGACCAATTTGGGTTTCCAATCTCTCCAGAAGAATGTGGTGATTGATGGTATCAAAAGCAGCACTAAGGTCTAGGAGCACGAGGACAGATGCAGAGCCTCGGTCCGATGCCATTAAAATGCCATTTACCACCTTCACAAGTGCTGTCTCAGTGCTATGATGGGGTCTAAAACCTGACTGAAGCATTTCGTATACATTGTTTGTCTTCAGGAAGGCAGTGAGTTGCTGCGCAACAGCCTTTTCTAACATTTTTGAGAGGAATGGAAGATTCGATATAGGCCGATAGTTTTTTATATTTTCTGGGTCAAGATTTGGCTTTTTCAAGAGAGGCTTTATTACTGCCACTTTTAGTGAGTTTGGTACACATCCGGTGGATAGAGAGACGTTTATTATGTTCAACATAGGAGGGCCAAGCACAGGAAGCAGCTCTTTCAGTAGTTTAGTTGGAATAGGGTCCAGTATGCAGCATGAAGGTTTAGAGGCCGTGATTATTTTCATCATTGTGTCAAGAGATATAGTACTAAAACACTTGAGCGTCTCTCTTGATCCTAGGTCCTGCAGAGTTGTGCAGACTCAGGACAACAGAGCTTTGAAGGAATACGCAGTTTTAAAGAGGAGTCCGTAATTTGCTTTCTAATAATCATAATCTTTTCCTCAAAGAAGTTCATGAATTTATCACTGCTAAAGTGAAAGTCATCCTCTCTTGGGGAATGCTGCTTTTTAGTTAGCTTTGCGACAGTATCAAAAAGGAATTTTGGATTGTTCTTATTTTCCTCAATTAAGTTAGAAAAATAGGATGATCGAGCAGCAGTAAGGGCTCTTCGGTACTGCACAGTACTGTCTTTCCAAGCTAGTCGGAAGACTTCCAGTTTGGTGTGGCGCCATTTCCGTTCCAATTTTCTGGAAGCTTGCTTCAGAGCTCGGGTATTTTCTGTGTACCAGGGAGCTAGTTTCTTATGAGAAATGTTTTTAGTTTTTAGGGGTGCAACTGCATCTAGGTTAAATTGAGTTCCTCAGTTAGGTGGTTAACTGATTTTTGTCCTCTGGCGTCCTTGGGTAGACAGAGGGAATCTGGAAGGACATCAAGGAATCTTTGTGTTGTCTGTGAATTTATAGCACGACCTTTGATGTTCCTTGGTTGGGGTCTGAGCAGATTATTTGTTGCAATTGCAAACGTAATAAATTGGTGGTCCGATAGTCCAGGGTTATGAGGAAAAACATTAAGATCCACAACATTTATTCCATGGGACAAAACTAGGTCCAGCGTATGACTGTGACAGTGAGTGGGTCCAGAGACATGTTGGACAAAACCCACTGAGTCGATGATGGCTCCGAAAGCCTTTTGGAGTGGGTCTGTGGACTTTTCCAGGTGAATATTAAAGTCACCAAAGATTAGAATATTATCTGCTATGACTACATGGTCCGATAGGAATTCAGGGAACTCAGTGAGGAACGCTGTATATGGCCCAGGAGGCCTGTAAACAGTAGCTATAAAAAGTGATTGAGTAGGCTGCATAGATTTCATGACTAGAAGCTCAAAAGACGAAAACGTCTTTTTTTTTTTGTAAATTGAAATTTGCTATTGTAAATGTTAGCAACACCTCCGCCTTTGCGGGATGCACGGGGGATATGGTCTCTAGTGTAGCCAGGAGGTGAGGCCTCATTTAACACAGTAAATTCATCAGGCTTAAGCCATGTTTCAGTCAGGCCAATCACATCAAGATTATGATCAGTGATTAGTTCACTGACTATAATTGCCTTTGAAGTAAGGGATCTAACATTAAGTAGCCCTATTTTGAGATGTGAGGTATCATGATCTCTTTCAATAATGACAGGAATGGAGGTGGTCTTTATCCTAGTGAGATTGCTAAGGCGAACACCGCCATGTTTAGTTTTGCCCAACCTCGGTCGAGGCACAGACACGGTCTCAATGGTGATAGCTGAGCTGACTACACTGACTGTGCTAGTGGCAGACTACACTATGCTGGCAAGCTGGCTAACAGCCTGCTGCCTGGCCTGCACCCTATTTCAACTGTATAATCATAACGTATCAAAAGTGCACACATTACAGATGCGACGTTGATCCGCAGATGAAAACTTTAATGGCGAGAGTAAAATAGTATTCAGCTTTAGTCGTTTGTGTTGGGGAAGACTACTGTTTAGAAACAGGCGTGGATGCAGGCTCTGTGCATCCTAGCTGTGCACTAACTGGCTCTTCTGTCTTTTGGGGAGTCTCGTCCAGTTTCCTTCACCTGTACACAATCAAGAGTGGAAAGAGAGTCACGCATGAATGTGCATATCATTGGCAAACAAACTTAATAAGTAGCACTCGTGAGAATTTATGACATGTGTTAATGGTAGCGCATGTGAGATTTCCCACTTCAATTATTGAACACACATCACTCGTGAACAGGTTGGCACAGCAAACATATTTCAAAACATGTGAACACAGCAAACATGAGAGAAAAAAAGGAAGCTCTTTATCACCAGGTGACACTCCTCCCACTTTTGAGGGTTGACGTCCCAGCAACCTAGATTAGTGTTCTATGATTGGTACCTTAGTGGCCTTTGACCTCTAGTGGACCACAGAGACTGTCGGATCCTCAGCAACTTCAGGGTGAGCTGGGGGCACTCCTGCCTCTTCTGCTCCTATATCTGAGGGAATCCAATGGTTAGCAACTTGACGTGCAATCCAAGGTTGGTTAAACCACTCCCATCCAGCCCAGGGTGAAGCTATGTTCTCGGATTGGCTCCTCCTCAGCAGGTGTTTGCCACTGTGCAGAGCATGCTCGCAGGTGATTCTGATGGATGGTCAACTCTGGACTTTCCCCTCTTTCAGGGCGGCTCCGGTAAGTTCGGTGTCCAGGCCGTAGAGAGACCACCACCACATGAGGCCTGGGGCCCCAACTATCCTCCAGCTTTTCACAATATCACTTGCAGAAACAACGAACAAGCACAAGCTCTCCGGGCAATAGCGGTAGGGCCAGTGGTCTGTCATTCCTGCGTTGTTGGCTGTACTCCTGTCATTGTCAGGTCACCTTCCCTACCTTCTCAAAGGCCTCCGGGAGAACCCATTTATGATGCTGCATCCACTGGTCATAGATCCAGCTGTTTGGGGAAACTTGACTCCAAGGGGTACTTTCAATGGGCAATTGTGCATGTCTATCAAACATTAGGACGTGCGGAGTATACACACCATGGACCATATTGTTTTAGGATAGCTGGTAACTGTTCTTCCCAATGTGCCCGCCCTTCTTCGCTCTGTGTGTTTAACAGAGTCAGCAGTGTCTGATCCATTCTTTCACAAGCCCTTTTACCCTGTGGCCAGTATGGGCTGGTTCTGGTTTTGGTCATACTATTCGCACAGCTGTTTGACCACTGCAGACTCCAAAGTTGCCCCTCAGTCTCTGTGAAGACGCTCAGGGCAACTAGTTTTGGAAGAGGTGTTTTCATAGCACTTGTGCTGTGGTTTGAGCCGTATGGTCCTTTGTCAGCACCGCACATGCTTACCTGGAAAACAAATCAACCATCACCAGCAAGAAGGGACATGCATTGGCTGGGCGACACAGGAAGAGGTAATCAATGGCCACCATTTCCATCGGGGCACTAGTTGACAGTGGAATAATTGGCGCAAAGGTGGAAGGCCCAGGTTTACTCACCACACATTGTGGAAATTGAGCAGCCCTCATTCAAATATCTACAATGATTATTGGCTTAAAGAAACATCTAGTATATATATAGGGTCTTCCCTGCCCCTATGTGTTATGTGCTTCGTGGTCGTGTTTCCATACCTCCAGCCGTTTCCCCTCAGGGACAACAATCTGGATGGAATGCTCCATTCGTCTGGCAGCTGCCTGACTACCATCCCCTCTTGTTTTTTGAGCAGGTTCCACTTCTGCAGTAAGGTTTTGATGGGCTGTGGGTGCTGCTTGCCATGCTGGATTGTCCAAGAGGCTGGCCCTGGCTTAACAGTGCTCCCACTTTCGGAAGGGTCTCGTCGGCTTGTTGCCAAACACTGCATGGCCATGTGTTTAGGGGGACCCCCTCTACTGAAGTCCCTGCAATAAACTTCCTCGCCTCCTTCGTCTGGATGCCTAGAAAGGACATCAGCGTCGATTTTGTGGGCTCCTGGACGGTATTTGATGTCGAACTGGTAGTTTGCCAATTGTGTGGCCCTGCACTGCTCAACTGCCCTGAGGTTGGTTGTGTTTTTTTATTTCACCTTTATTTAACCAGGTAGGCCTGTTGAGAACAAGTTCTCATTTACAACTGCGACCTGGTATGCAGATGAACAAGCAGATTCTTGTCAGTGTACACAGTGAGGGTAAGGTTTAAACTTCTCTGTTACCGTCCATTTCAGTCCCGGCAGGTCCAGCTCGTTTGGAATCAGGCTCTGGCTGCCGTAGGAAAGGAAGCCTTCTCGTACATCCTGCACTTGGTATAACACCGCCTCCAGCCTTCAGAAGCTTGCATCTACGTAAAGCTAAAAGGAGAGAGAAAAGGCAGCATATTACCATAACAGGGTGTTGCAGAAGGTGACTTTTCAAGGTATCAACAGCAGTCTGACACTCTAGAGACCACTGTACTGGGACACTGTTTTTTCATGAGCTGGACCCCTGGCTCTCCAAAAGCCTTTTGAGAGGTGAAGCAATCATGGAGAACTTGGGGATAAATCGGCAATAACACCCCACAAAGCCCAGGAAAGATTTAACCTGAGTCACCGTGAAGGGGTAGCTCATTCCTCTGCTGCTTCAACCTTACCAGGGTCCTCCGTGACCCCCTGGGAATCCACCACATTTCCAAAGTAAGTGACCTGCCTCTGGAACAAGTGACACTTCAGGGGTAGTAGTCTCAATCCATGGCTCCAAAGGATGTCAAACACTTATTCCATGTGGGTTTGAAAGTCTGGGGAATAGATAATAACATTGTCAATGTAGATGAGCAATGATTTTCCTACCTGGTTCCCCAGACACCTTTGCATTAGTCACTGGAATGTGGCTGGAGTGTTACATACCCCGAATGCAGCTCAAACTCGAACAGCCCAAGCGTGGTGGTGAAGGCAGTTTTCTTCCGGTCTCAGAGGTCCATCTCCACTTGCCAGTAGTCATTGGCGAGGTCACGGGTTGGGTAACAGGTAGCCTTATTCAGGGTGGTTAAGGACTCCTTGATCTGGAGGAGGGGGTAGGCATCCTTGTAGGTCACTGCGTTGAGCTTTCTCTATTCAACACAGAAATGCCATGTTCCATTCTTCTTCTTGACCAGGACAATAGGTGAAGACCAAGGTCACTCTTCTGTCCAGCCTCTGTTTCAGTTCCTGGTAGAGTGACAGGGGATGGGGGCGAAACCGCTCTGGGATGTGTGGGGCGGTGCCTGTGGGGATGAGCACTGCATCTGTATGGCCAAAGCCTTCCTTGTGGCGTGCAAACATCTTGGCCCGTCTCTTCAGCTCTGTCAGCTTGAGCTGGGGTCAAGTCCCCCCTTTCAGAACTTCTGCTGGCACCCTGTCTACTGGCACAGCTGCTTCTGGGGTAGCACTGGTACCTCCCACATCTATGGTGCCCTTTTCAGTTTAGGGGGATGTCCTTTTCCCCTATGATCTCCTCTGGATTGAATGGATGGTAGCCAAGGGCCATGAGGGAGCTCAACAGGATATGGGTTAACATTCTGCACTCTCACCAGTCAACAAATTCCTTCGACATGAACCAAGGCGACCTGCCCCACTGCTTCATCCGACATCCCTTCCACTAGGCCAAAAAAACGGTTGTTTCATAGAGGGGCTATGTACCCCCTTCCATACCACCATCTCACTTTCTGATGGGATGAGAACTGGAGATTCCGGGCGGAGGTGGACAGTGCGACGTGCTCCTTCATCTCGTTCTGCCACTTAGACTCTGTTGTAGAGTGTGAAGTTTTTGTCCCACTCCCTCCGGATCTCTGGTCTCATGGCAGCCTGTAACTGAACATGTTGAAGGGGAATAGCTCCAAAGAGGTCCTGCCAGCAGGCAGTTATTGCATTAATTCCTAGCACTACCCGATCACTCCTAAGAAAATCATCTCATACCAGGATCATTGCCTTCTGTGGTATCTTCACCCCACCTCAAAATATAAGACCGCTTACCCCAAATATGGGATGGACAGCCCATTAGCAGCCTTCACAGTCAACCAGTTGATGGACTCTGGGTCATACCGTTTCTGGTTTTGGATCCACTTCTGAAAGAAAGATTCACTGTACAGTGTTTCTAGTGACATCTCCCACTTTGACCAGTACTCCTGGGCAGTTTTGTTATGGAGGCACTGATCACCCTGTCGACACTGTGCCAAATGTCAGATATGGGAAAACTTTGGTTATTTTCTGCCCCAGTACAATTTGGATGATCGACAACAAGGCAAGTTTCACAATGAACAATACTTTATTTGAATAGGTAGGAAATGTCTCTTAAAAAGTCTCTCCTCAAAAATAGCAACTCCTAAAATGTCCAGCAGGCAAAAACTCATCCACATGATAGACAGTGTAGTTGAGTCCGCCCGTGGTATTGTTCCTCCACTTTTAGTCTTCTCCTTAGCTCTCCATTGAATATCTTTCTCTCCACAGGTTCCATTCGCCGTGAAGGGAGGGTTCAGGTCTGTCCTCGGGAAGAAGGTAGTGTAAGTATCCGAGTCAGGTGGGTATTACAGTTTCCACATATTAATTATCCAAAGTGCACATATTACAGAAGTAACGTTGAGCCAATGGCAACGGAGGGGATTGCTGCCATTTTATTGGCTCTTAACCAACCATGCTATTTTGTTTGTTTTTTGCATTGTTTATACCTTATTTTGTACATAATGTTGCTGCTACCCGTACGGGCTCGGGAAAGTCATGCGTCCTCCGATACACAACCCAACCAAGCCGCACTGCTTCTAAACACAGTGCCATCCAACCCGGAAGCCAGCCAAACCGTGTCGGAGGAAACACAGTGCACCTGGCAACCTTGGTTAGCACGCACTGCTCCCGGCCCGCCACAGGAATCGCTGGTGCGCGATGAGACAAGGATTTCCCTACCGGCCAAATCCTCCCTAACCCGGACGACGCTAGGCCAACTGTGCGTCGCCCCACGGACCTCCCGTTCGCGGCCAATTACGACAGAGCCTGAGCGCTAACCCAGAGTCTCTGGTGGCACAGCTGGCGCTGCAGTACAGCGCCCTTTAATCACTGCGCCACCCGGGAGGCCCTGGAAAAGTGATTACTCACCTTGAATTGGACAAAGAATTTTTATTTAATGCATTCAACGAGAGTGATTTACTCCAGACACCCGAACAGGCCCTCATCCCTGTCATTCGCAGGGGAAAGAGAAAGAGATCGGGGTGCCTTATGAGGATCAGACAACGAGTGGCTAATCTGCCTTTGCCATTCGTACTATTACAACCGCTGGAAAATAAATGGGACGAACTAAAAACACGTATATCCTACCAACGGGGTATTAAAAAGAGTCAAATCTGATGTTTCAATGAGTTGTTGCTAAATTACGACGTTAAGAACATACAGCTGGCGGGTTATACAGTCTATCGGCAGGATAGAACAACAGCCGCTGGTAAGACAAGGGGTGGCAGTCTGTGTATATTTGTAAACAATAGTTGGTACACGATATATAAGGAAGTCTCGAGGTTTTGCTCTCCTGAGTTAGAGTATCTCATGATAAGCTTTAGACCACACTATAAACCTAGAGAGTTTTAATCTGTATTTTTCATAGCTGTCTACATACCACCACAGACCGATGCTGGCACTATAACTTCACTCAATGAGCTGTATATCGCCAAACAATGAGCTGTATAAGCAAACAGGAAAACGCTCATCCAGAGAAGGTGATCCTAGTGGCCGGAGACTTTAATGCAGGGGAACTTAAATCCATATTACCGAATTTCTATCAGCATGTTAAATGTGCAACCAGAGGGGAAAACAACTCTAGACCACCTTTACTCCACACACAGAGACGTGCATAAAGCTCTCCCTCAAACTCCATTTGGCAAATTTGAAGATAATTCTAATTTGAAGCAGATGTTAAACTACAGGACTGTTTTGCTAGCACAGAATGGAATATGTTCCGGGATTCTTCCAATGGCATTGAGGGGTTCACCACATCAGTCACTTGATTCATTAATAAGTGCATCGATGACGTCGTCCCCACAGTGACTGTACGTACATACCCAAACCAGAAACCTTGGATTACAGGCAGCATCCGCACTGAGCTAAAGGGTAGAGCTGCCGCTTTCAAGGAGCTGGACTCTAACCCGGAAGATTATAAGAAAGCCTGCTATGTTCTCCAACGAACCATCAAACGGGCAAAGCGTCAATACAGGACTAAGATCGAATCGTACTACACCGGCTCAAATGCTCGTCGGATGTGGCAGGGCTTGCAAACTATTACAGACTACAAAGGGAAGCACAGCCAAGAGCTTCCCAGTGACATGAACAGACGAGCTAAATAACTTCAATGTTCGCTTCGAGGCAAGTAAGACTGAAACATGCACGAGAGCATCAGCTATTCTGGACGACATTGTTGTCTCCACAGCCGATGTGAGTAAGAACTTCAAACAGGTCAACATTCACAAGGACGCGTTGCCAGACAGATTACCAGGACGTGTACTCCAAGCATGCGCTGACCAACTGGCAAGTGTCTTCACTGATTTTCAAAACTCTCCCTGTCAGAGTCTGTAATACCAATATGTTTCAAGCAGACCACCATAGTCTCTGTGCCCAATAACACTGAGGTAAACTGCCTAAATGACTACTGATCCGTAGCACTCACGTCTGTAGCCATGAAGTGCTTTGAAAGGCTGGTCATGGCTCACATCAACACCATTATCCCAGAAACCCTAGACCCACTACAATTTTCTTACTGAACCCAACAGATCAACAAATGATGCAATCTCTATTGCACTCCACACTGCCCTTTTACACCTGGACAAAAGGAACACCTATGTGAGAATGCTATTAATGACTACAGCTCAGTGTTAAACACCTTTGTACCCTCAAACTTCATCACTAAGCTAAGGACCCTGGGACTAAACACCTCCCTCTGCAACTGGATCCTGGATGTCCTGAATGGCCGCCCCCAGGTGGTAAGGGTAGGTAACAGCACATCCTCCACACTGATCCTCAACACAGGGGCCCCTCGATGTGCATGCTCAGTACCCTCCTGTACTCCCTGTTCACTCATGACTGCACAGCCAGGCACGACTCAAAACCATCATTAAGTTATCCGATGACAAAACAGTGGTAGGCCTGATCACCGACAACGACAAGACAGCCTATGAGCAGGTCAGAGACCTGACCGTGAGGTGCAAGGACAACAACCTGTCCCTCAATATGATCAAGACAAAGGAGATGATTGCGAGACACACAGCAAGACAGTCGTGAAGAGGGCACGACAAAAGCTATTCCCCCTCAGGAGACTGAAAATATTTGTCATGGGTCCTCAGATCCTCAAAAGGTTCTACAGCTGCACCATCGAGAGCATCCTGTTGGGTTGCATAACTGCCTGGTATAGCAACTGCTCGGCTTCCGACCGCAAGGAACTACAGAGGGTAGTGCAGACGGCTCAGTACATCATTGGGGCCAAGCTTCCTGCCATTCAGGACGTCTGTACCAGGTGGTGTCAGAGGAAGGCCCTAAAAATTTTCAAAGACTCCAGCCACCCTTGTCATAGACTTCTCTCTGCTACAGCATGGCAAGCGGTACCGGAGCGCCAAGTCTAGGTCCAAGAGGCTTCTAAACAGCTTCCATCCCCAAATAATAAGACTCCTGCCCCCTCGTTAACGCTGCTTCTATTCTCTGTTATTATCTATGCATTGTCACTTTAATAGCTCTACCTACATGTACATATTACCTTAATTACCTTTACTAATCGGTGCCCCCGCACATTGAATCTGTAGTGGTACAGCCTGTATATAGCCTCCACATTGACTCTGTAGTGGTACACCCTGTATATAGCCTCCACATTGACTATGTAGTGGTACACCCTGTATATAGCCTCCACATTGACTCTGTACCGTAACACTCTGTATATAGTCTCCAGATTGACTCTGTGGTGGTGCACCCTGTATATAGCCTCCACATTGACTCTGTAGTGGTACCCCTTGTATATAGCCTCCACATTGACTCTGTACCATAACACCCTGTATATAGTCTCCAGATTGACTCTGTAGTGGTGCACCCTGTAAATAGCCTCCACATTGACTCTATAGTGGTACCCCCTGTATATAGCCTCCAAATTGACTCGGTAGTGGTACACCCTGTATATAGCCTCCACATTGACTCTGTAGTTTTGCACCTTGTATATAGTCTCCACATTGACTCTGTGCCGGTAGCCACTGTATATAGCCTCCACATTGACTCTGTACCGGTAGCCCCTGTATATAGCCTCCACATTGATTCTGTAGTAGTACCCCCTGTATATAGCCTCCACATTGACTCTGTACTGGTACCCCCTGTATATAGTCTCCACATTGACTCTTTAGTGGTGCACCCTGTATATAGCCTCCACATTGACTCTGTACTGGTAGCCCCTGTATATAGCCTCCACATTGATTCTGGAGTGGTACACCCTGTACATAGCCTCCACATTGACTCTGTAGTTGTACACCCTGTATATAGCCTTCACATTGACTCTGTACCGGTACCCCCTGTATATAGTCTCCAGATTGACTCTGTTGTGGTGCACCCTGTAAATAGCCTCCACATTGACTCTATAGTGGTACCCCCGCCTTCACATGTACTCTGTACCGGTACCCCTTGTAAATAGCCTCCACATTGACTCTGTAGTGGTACACCCTGTATATAGCCTCCACATTGACTCTGTAGTGGTACCCCCTGTATATAGCCTCCGCATTGACTCTGTACCTGTACCCCCTGTATATAGCCTCCACTTTGACTCTGTACTGGTACCTCCTGTATATTGCCTCCACATTGACTCTATACCGGTACCCCCTGTATATAGCCTCCACATTGACTCTGTACCGGTACCCCCTGTATATAGCCTCCACATTGACTCTGTAGTGGTACACCCTGTATAAAGCCTCCACATTGACTCTGTAGTGGTACACCCTGTATATAGCCTCCACATTGACTCTGTAATTGTACCCCCTGTATATAGCCTCCACATTGACTCTGTACCGGTGCCCCCTGTATATAGCCTCCACATTGACTGTACTGGTACCCCCTGTATATAGCCTCCACATTGACTCTGTAGTGGTACACCCTGTATATAGCCTCCACATTGATTCTGGAGTGGTACACCCTGTATATAGTCTCAACATTGACTCTGTAGTGGTGCACCCTGTATATAGCCTCCACATTGATTCTGGAGTGGTACACCCTGTATATAGCCTCCACATTGATTCTGGAGTGGTACACCCTGTATATAGCCTCCACATTGACTCTGTAGTGGTGCACCCTGTATGTAGTCTCCACATTGACTCTGTGCCGGTAGCCACTGTATATAGCCTCCACATTTACTCTGTACCAGTATTCCCTGTATATAGCCTCCACATTGATTCTGTAGTGGTACCCCCTGTATATAGCCTCTACATTGACTCTGTACTGGTACCCCCTGTATATAGTCTCCACATTGACTCTTTAGTGGTGCACCCTGTATATAGCCTCCACATTGACTCTGTACTTTTAGCCCCTGTATATAGCCTCCACATTGATTCTGGAGTGGGACACCCTGTACATAGCCTCCACATTGACTCTGTACCGGTACCCCCTGTATATAGCCTTCACATTTACTCTGTACCGGTACCCCTTGTAAATAGCCTCCACATTGACTCTGTAGTGGTACACCCTGTACATAGCCTCCACATTGACTCTGTACCGGTACCCCCTGTATATAGCCTTCACATTTACTCTGTACCGGTACCCCTTGTAAATAGCCTCCACATTGACTCTGTAGTGGTACACCCTGTATATAGCCTCCACATTGACTCTGTAGTGGTACCCCCTGTATATAGCCTCCGCATTGACTCTGTACCTGTACCCCCTGTATATAGCCTCCACTTTGACTGTACTGGTACCCCCTGAATATAGCCTCCACATTGACTCTGTACCGGTACCCCCTGTATATAGCCTCCACATTGACTCTGTAGTGGTACACCCTGTATAAAGCCTCCACATTGACTCTGTAGTGGTGACCCTGTATATAGCCTCCACATTGACTCTGTACTTCTACCCCCTGTATATAGCCTCCACATTGACTCTGTACCGGTATATAGCCTCCACATTGACTCTGTAGTGGTACCCCTTGTATATAGCCTCCACATTGACTCTGTGGTGGTACACCCTGTATATAGCCTCCACATTGACTCTGTACTGGTACCCCCTGTATATAGTCTCAACATTGACTATGTAGTGGTGCACCCTGTATATAGTCTCCACATTGACTCTGTACCGGTAGCCCCTGTATATAGCCTCCACATTGATTCTGTAGTGGTACCCCCTGTATATAGCCTCCACATTGACTCTGTACTGGTACCCCCTGTATGTAGTCTCCACATTGACTCTGTAGTGGTGCACCCTGTACATAGCCTCCACATTGACTCTGTACCGGTAGCCCCTGTATATAGCCTCCACATTGATTCTGTACCGGTACCCCCTGTATATAGCCTCCACATTGACTCTGTAGTGGTACACCCTGTATATAGCCTCCACATTGATTCTGTAGTGGTACACCCTGTACATAGCCTCCACATTGACTCTGTACCGTAACACCCTGTATATAGCCTCCACATTGACTCTGTAGTGGTACACCCTGTATATAGCCTTCACATTGACTCTGTAGTGGTACCCAATGTATGTAGCATCCGCATTGACTCTGTACCGGTACCCCCTGTATATAGCCTCCACTTTGACTCTGTACTGGTACCCCCTGTATATAGCCTCCACATTGACTCTGTACCGGTACCACCTGTATATAGCCTCCACATTGACTCTGTACCGGTACCCCCTGTATATAGCCTCCACTTTGACTCTGTACTGGTACCCCCTGTATATAGCCTCCACATTGACTCTGTAGTGGTACACCCTGTATAAAGCCTCCACATTGACTCTGTAGTGGTACACCCTGTATATAGCCTCCACATTGACTCTGTACTTGTACCCCCTGTATATAGCCTCCACATTGACTCTGTACCGGTCCCCCCTCTATATAGCCTCCACATTGACTCTGTAGTGGTACACCTTGTATATAGCCTCCACATTGACTCTGTACCGGTACCCCTTGTATATAGCCTCCACATTGATTCTGTAGTGGTACACCCTGTATATAGCCTCCACATTGACTCTGTACCGGTACCCCCTGTATATAGCCTCCACATTGACTCTGTACTGGTACCCCCTGTATATAGCCTCCACATTGACTCTGTAGTGGTACACCCTGTATAAAGCCTCCACATTGACTCTGTAGTGGTACACCCTGTATATAGCCTCCACATTGACTCTGTACCGGTACCCCCTGTATATAGCCTCCACACTGACTCTGTACCGGTACCCCCTGTATATAGCCTCCACATTGACTCTGAAGTCGTACACCCTCTATATAGCCTCCACATTGACTCTCACTAAAGCACCTTATACCACCCACCACTGCGACTTGTATGCTCTAGTCGGCTGGCCCTCGCTACATATTCGTCGCCAGACCCACTGGCTCCAGGTCATCTACAAGTCCATGCTAGGTAAAGCTCCGCCTTATCTCAGCTCACTGGTCACGATGGCAACACCCATCCGTAGCACGCGCTCCAGCAGGTGTATCTCACTGATCATCCCTAAGCCAACACCTCATTTGGCCGCCTTTCGTTCCAGTACTCTGCTGCCTTTGACTGGAACGAATTGCAAAAATTGCTGAAGTTGGAGACTTTTATCTCCCTCACCAACTTCAAACATCAGCTATCTGAGCAGCTAACCGATCGCTGCAGCTGTACATAGTCTATTGGTAAATAGCCCACCCATTTTCACCTACCTCATCCCCATACTGTTTTTATTTATTTACTTTTCTGCTCTTTTGCACACCAATATCTCTACCTGTACATGACCATCTGATAATTTATCACTCCAGTGTTAATCTGCAAAATTGTAATTATTCGCCTACCTCCTCATGCCTTTTGCACACATTGTATATAGACTCCCCCTTTGTTTTCTACTGTGTTATTGACTTGTTAATTGTTTACTCCATGTGTAACTCTGTGTTGTCTGCTCATACTGCTATGCTTTATCTTGGCCAGGTCGCAGTTGCAAATCTCAACTAGCCTACCTGGTTAAATAAAGGTGAAATAAAATTTTTAAAAAAGTAGTCGTACACCCTCTATATAGCCTCCACATTGACTCTGTAGTGGTACACCCTGTATATAGCCTCCACATTGACTCTGTACTTGTACCCCCTGTATATAGCCTCCACATTGACTCTGTACTTGTACCCCCTGTATATAGCCTCCACATTGACTCTGTTCCGGTACCCCCTGTATATAGCCTCCACATTGACTCTGTAGTGGTACACCCTGTATATAGCCTCCACATTGACTCTATACCGGTACCCCCTGTATATAGCCTCCACATTGACTCTATACCGATACCCCCTGTATATAGCCTCACTATTGTTATTTTAATGCAGATCTTTAATTATTTGTTACTTATATTTGTTTTCTTTTTTGGGGGTATTTTTCTTAACTGCTTTGTTGGTTAAGGGCTTGTAAGTAAGCCGTCCTGTATTTCACTGTAAGGTCTTCATCTGTAGTATTGGATTTGAAGAAAATAGTACTTGCTTAACTTTAATTTCTCGTTTGTGTTGGGAGCGAAGTGTGTTCAGAGACAAGCGCCCTACTAGCGGGCAGCCTCTGTCCTTACTGTTGGATGTGGGGAGAGAGGGGCACTCACTGGCTGTGCGATTCCATCTTTTAGGGAGTCACATTAATTTCCTCTACATGTGTACAATCAAGAGTGGAAAGAGAAGCACACAGGAATGTCACCTCTCAATTTGGGTTAAAGCATATCATTGGTGAACGGGTTTAATAGATTGCACGTGTGAGAATTTATAACATGCATATGAGTAGCTCTCGTGAGAATTTAGGACATGCAGTATTGGTTGCACACGTGAGATTTCACACTTCAATTATTGAACACTGTCGACCAGGTATGCGCCCAGGTAGGACGCCAGGTGGCGCCCCTCTAGGGGTACCCTCACACCCTGATCTGTTTCACCTATCTTGTAATTGTCTCCACTCCCTTCCAGGTGTCGCACATCTTCCCCATTGTCCCCTGTGTATTTATACCTGTGTTCTCTGTTTGTCTGTTGCCAGTGTGTTTTGTTCATTCATATCTACCAGCGTTTTCCCCCCTTGCTCCTGTCCTGTCTATAGTGCCTGTTTTCTAGTTTTCCCGGATTTGACCTTCCTGCCTGCCCTGACCCTGAGCCCGCCTGCCGTCCTGTACCTTTTCCCCGCTTCTCTGGATTACCGACTTCGTCCTGCCCTGACCCTGAGCCTATCTGCCGTCCTGTACCTTTTCCCCGCTACTCTGGATTACCGACCTCGTCCTGCCCTGACCCTGAGCCTGCCTGCCGTCCTGTACCTTTTCCCCGCTACTCTGGATTACCGACCTCGTCCTGTCCTGACCCTGAGCCTGCCTGCCGTCCTGTAACTTTTCCCCGCTACTCTGGATTACCGACCTCGTCCTGCCCTGACCCTGAGCCTGCCTGCCGTCCTGTACCTTTTCACCGCTACTCTGGATTACCGACCTCGTCCTGCCCTGACCCTGAGCCCGCCTGCCGTCCTGTACCTTTTCACCGCTACTCTGGATTACCGACCTCGTCCTGCCCTGACCCTGAGCCCGTCTGCCGTCCTGTACTTTTTCCCCGCTACTCTGGATTACCGACCTCGTCCTGCCCTGACCCTGAGCCCGTCTGCCGTCCTGTACTTTTTCCCCGCTACTCTGGATTACCGACCTCGTCCTGCCCTGACCCTGAGCCTGCCTGCCGTGCTGTACCTTTTCTCCGCTACTCTGGATTACCGACCTCGTCCTGCCCTGACCTGAGCCCATCTGCCGTCCTGTACCTTTTCCCCGCTACTCTGGATTACCGACCTCGTCCTGCCCTGACCCTGAGCCTGCCTGCTCAGAGTTAATAAACTTTCGTTACTTCGACATTGACTGCACCTGGGTCTTACCTTCAAATGTGTTAAACACACAACTCTCATGAATAGGTTGGCACAGCAAACATATTTCAAAACGTGAACACAGCAAATATGAGAGGAAAAAAGGAAGCTCTTTATCACCAGGTGACATATATTTTACATAATTCTAAATATTGCTTGAAAATGTTGAAAATCAGATTTCGCTTGTTGATCATGGTCTGCAACTGGCTCTGATCGTAGTGTAATGAAACAGACAGGGAGAGTGTGCTCATCCGTGATGGTTGGCAAACCCTCAACCTTCTGGCCCATAGCCCTGCATGCCACAAAACCATGAAGTGGCATGGTTTTGAATTGTCAAGTTCTATAACCATGTCTCTAAACACGGGGGAGGGAATATTAGGTATGGAGATGACATGCATAAGTGTAGCAGTTTAAACATGACCTATACACCCTAAGCAGACACCAGACTGCTATGTCTGTCTGCACCAGTGGGATAGGGGGTTTGCATTTGCGTGTGTGTGTGTGTGTGTGTGTGTGTGTGTGTGTGTGTGTTTGTGTACCCCTGTGCGTGCGTGTCTGTGTGTTTGTCTGTGTCTGTGACGTAGCAGGCAGACGCACCACACCACTTTGCCTTATACGACTCCCTCTATTGTTGGCGACCCCTCACCTTAACCGACCTTGACCCCAACAGAAGGCAGCTGATTATTCAACAAAGACAGTCAACACAGCATGACTGAACCTAAGCCCAATCTCTAACCCGTACCCTCCACCCTAACTACACAAATCCCCCAAACACAGGCTGCAATTTGAACACGCACACAATCGCACATGAAACGCTGCAGTAATCACTCAAAGCAGAAAACCAGCACCGTGAAATAATGCATATGCAAATAGAACACATATGATTATGCTAATGTCTTTTCAGGTAATTAAGCATTTTCTTTCATTCCACAAGATATTTGTTCTTGAAATTAATGGGGGATTTCTGGTGATACAATTGAGTATGAGCACCAGGTATGCAGTGGGCTGTAGTAGAGAGTATATTCCTTCAAATGTTTAGATATTTCTCAAGAATATATGAATTCATCCATGTATTCCCTGCTATAACATTCTCACTGCATTAGTTATAAAGGTGTACTAATAATTTAATGTGTGTGTGTTGTGCAGTGAATGAAAGGATCTCTCTGTTCAGTCAATATGAATTTCTTGCTCTCCCCCATACGATAATACCCAGACGTGCTGTCAGCAAGTGTCTTTCATTCTGTTTTACTCAGGCATTTTAACAGAAAATTGTTGAGATGTTCATTAGTTAAAGCCTCCACAATAACCCAACCTCAACCTAATTGAGATGGTTTGGGATGAGTTGGACTGCAGAGTGAAGGACAATCAGCCAACAATTGCTCTGCATATGTGGGAACTCCTTCAAGACTGTTGGAAAAGCATTCCTCATGAAACTGGTTGAGAGAATGCCAAGAGTGTGCAAAGCTGTCATCAAGGCAAAGAGTGGCTACTTTGAAGAATCTCAAATATAACATATGTTTTGATTTGTTTAACACTTTTTTACTTACTACATTTTTTTACTTACTTATATGTGTTATTTCATAGTTTTGATGTCTTCACTACTATTCTACAATGTAGACAATAATACAAATAAAGAAAAACCCTGGAATGAGAAGGTGTGTCAAAACCTTTGACTGGTACTGTACATGAAATAATATTTGTCTTTTTATTTGTTGTGAAAGTGTCCTGGTGCTATATAATAGTATTATTTCCCAGTGTGCTGCATGTGCTGTAGGTGTCCAGGACCTGCACTAGCTCTGCAGTGTGTGACAGATGGTAAGTACAGAATGTCCTCCACAGTGTCTAGCATTGACCGAATCCTGTTCTCTCTCTACTACATCATGCCAACTGCTACTGCACTAGCTCTCCTTCTAATCGTCTATTTCAATGGCTCTCTTCATACAACTCTATTGCCTATTTCACCTTTTTTTGTTCCATAGGTGCAATCAAAATGAAGGCCAGTGGCCACAGGCTAAAATGCAATTTGGGGTATTTTGGTCAATAAACATTAGTATTTTTTTTAAATGTCAAAAACTTGATGAAAATCTATATTGTTTTTAATTTATCATACTACCATCATTAAAATGTCATGAAGTGTAACCACTTTTAAAATGGACATACATCCATCATTTCAAAAGCTCACTACATTGATTCACACATCTTTTAATTGCTCAATTCATAGAGAACGTTACACACAGGACTCTATGTAATAGCTTACTTTGAAGATATAGTGATTGGGATTAAATAGGTGTTTGGTAGTCTAATTCATAATCCTTGTGTTTAACTGCCATTTCCCGAAAGTCAGTCTCTTCCAACATGCCACCACATTTTGTGTGGTTATCCTTAGGCGTATTCTCCAGAATTATACATAGGGAATTGTTGATATGTTGTCCCAAAAAAATGAAAGATGGCATTTTCTTCTGAACGACCTTTCTTTAGTATTTTACAGATGGAAAGATGTTAAAAAAGATTGTGTCCACGTTCGGCTGTAAATCCGGTCCTGGAAGTGTCAAAATGAAACCAAACTATTTAGGCTGACTTCATACAGTGTCCAGAAAACTGTATTTAAGTGATATGTAAATATGTGCATATTTAATGAGATATCACAAAAATATATATATAATATTTCAGATTGTTCATATCCAAAAAGTATTATATTTGTGTCCATATTCATAAAAGTTATTGTGATATGTTTAAGGGAAAAAAATACCCTATTAGGGTATGGCCTTCAATAAAAATCATATTTCATAATTGAAATCAAAATGGAGGGTAACCCATGCAGAGTGTGTAATGGCAGACAAGAAGATACTGAATTAAGATTTTAGTAGACAGTCATATTGGAATATACTTCCTATTATTAGGCTTGTAAAAAATTGTGACTATGACTACAAGAGTTTTGACATTTTCCAATATGGTTCAAAAAGAGAGAAGATAAAAAAAAGCGTGGAAGAGCAAGGGGATGTAGGACAGGAGGGAGAGAGAGAGATGGGGTTCTCTGGAGAACATCCCTTTCTCTATTCATCTTACACAGATTTGATTAAAACAAGAGTGGAGGAGCAAGGGGATGTAGGACAGGAGGGAGAGATAGAGAGGATTAAAAAAGAGTGGAGGGGCAAGGGGATGTAGGACAGGAGGGAGAGAGAGAGATGGGGTTCTCTGGAGTACATCCCTTTCTCTATTCATCCTACACAGATTTAATTAAAACAAGAGTGGAGGAGCAAGGGGATGTAGGACAGGAGAGAGAGAGAGCGTGAAATGGGGTTCTCTGGAGTACATCCCTTTCTCTATTCATCCTACACAGATTTGATTAAAACAAGAGTGGAGGAGCAAGGGGATGTAGGACAGGAGAGAGAGAGAGAGATGGGGTTCTCTGTAGTACATCCCTTTCTCTATTCATCTTACACAGATTTGATTAAAACAAGAGTGGAGGAGCAAGGGGATGTAGGACAGGAGAGAGGGAGAGAGAGAGGATTAAAAAAAGAGTGGAGGAGCAAGGGGATGTAGGACAGGAGGGAGGGAGAGAGATGGGGTTCTCTGGAGTACATCCCTTTCTCTATTCATCTTACACAGATTTGATTAAAAAAGAGTGGAGGAGCAAGGGGATGTAGGACAGGAGGGACAGAGAGAGAGAGAGAGGATAAAAAAAGAGTGGAGGAGCAAGGGGATGTAGGACAGGAGGGAGAGAGAGAGAGGATTAAAAAAAGAGTGGAGGAGCAAGGGGATGTAGGACAGGAGGGAGGGAGAGAGATGGGGTTCTCTGGAGTACATCCCTTTCTCTATTCATCCTACACAGATTTGATTAAAAAAGAGTGGAGGAGCAAGGGGATGTAGGACAGGAGGGAGAGAGAGAGAGAGAGAGGATAAAAAAGAGTGGAGGGGCAAGGGGATGTAGGACAGGAGGGAGAGAGAGAGATGGGGTTCTCTGGAGTACATCCCTTTCTCTATTCATCTTACACAGATTTGATTAAAAAAGAGTGGAGGAGCAAGGGGATGTAGGACAGGAGGGAGGGAGAGAGATGGGGTTCTCTGGAGTGCATCCCTTTCTCTATTCATCTTACACAGATTTGATTAAAACAAGAGTGGAGGAGCAAGGGGATGTAGGACAGGAGGGAGAGAGAGAGAGAGATTAAAACAAGAGTGGAGGAGCAGGGGGATGTAGGACAGGAGGGAGGGAGAGAGATGGGGTTCTCTGGAGTACATCCCTTTCTCTATTCATCTACAACAGATTTGGCTTCAACGTTATCTCTGCAAAGTTTTGTATTTCATTGAAAATGTGATTGAAATGAAGAAAAAGTGTGGAAGAGAGTTAGTGCACAAGCGGGAGAGAGAGACAAGCGGCGAGAGAGGGAGAGAGGAATATTTCAAATTCATGAGTTTTCTTGAGAGAGAAGAAACACCAACATTTTTCCATTTGATAAAAGCCGAAAATGCAATACCCAGCTGGCGACACACAATAATAGTGAATTCTCTTTGGCGGTGCTTTAGTAGCATGGCAAAACTGATTTGACAGACACACACCACGGGTGTTTTGTAAATACATGTATGTTGGACATTTTCCTTTCTTGATATTAGGCTAGTTTGCTTCTGTCACAGTTCTGCTGTGAATAATATTCAGTGACAAGTGTATCAAATGTTCTTTAAATTAAGGAAATAAATGATGTTTCTTCTGTATAGTGTGTTCGGTCTAAAGTGGTTCTAAGTGTGCGTGCGCGTGTGCGTGTGTGTGTGCATGCGTTTTATGTAACCATAACCTATGATCTACCCATATCTCTGTCTAGCTAGGTGCAGGCCCATATTAATCCAATTAGATTGACTTTGTTGAGTCAGTCATCTTGTACTGCCTGTTCCTAAAGATAATTAACCCTAGCAGTAATTTTAAAGTGAAAATAAATGACAGTCCACTAGGTTAGGTGTCAGAGGTGAATGGCAGGGAGATAGGAGGAGATAGAGTAGAGGAGGGAGGGAGGGAGATAGGAGGAGATGGAGGGAGGGAGGGAGGGAGGGAGGGAGGGAGGGATGCATACAAAGCCACAGGGTCCCGGCATCACCTCCTTATAACCACATTACAGTGGAATGAACAAGCAGCAATGAGCGACACTGTCATTAACCTCTGTAGCGGTGATACATCACCGCCTGTAGACAGACACACGTCGGACATGCAAATTACCCCAATTCAGCCCAATCTCCGTCTAAAGCCACTTGCCCGTTCATCGCGATGATAAATCACACCAGGGGGTGTTAGTTGCGGAAGGAGGGAGGAGGGGGATACACACACACACTTTTATTGGTGGTGTTTAACAGTAAATGGTCTCAGCTGAAGGAATCTGGCTGGTATAGCTGGTTAGGTATCACCACATGGTTAATCTATTTCCAGAACATCCTTATCCATCCTTAATTACTGTCTCAAGGGGCATAACATTCTGGTAAATTGTCTCAATGTTTTTTCAAGTGTATTTTTGGATTCACTGAGCGTACAAATCCCTCAGCTTGAGGAGAGGGTGCATCCAGAATGAGGATGATACAGGTTATGCAACGCCAGATCATTATTCTGCACAGCGCGGTGTGGATGCTTTTTTATGTTGATTATCAGCTATTGAAAGTAGTAGCAATATGGTTGCCAGGCTACAGCTGTTTAAACATTAGGCCTATTTCATGTTGTTTATAGCAGTTACACCAGGACTCTATCATGACCGTTTTAAAATGTGTGTGCATGTATGGGTGTGCGTGAGTATCTGTTCCGCTCTTCCACTTCACCCCCGTCTGTAAAGAAAGGATGGACAGATGCAGTGTCTTTGCGGTCAGTCATGTTTGGGGGTCACACAGCAAGGTAACACATTTAGCAGGACAGCTAGGCCATCTGTTACTGCAGCTCTGCAATGCGTACTCGGACAACAGGACAGCTAGGCCTGCTATTGTCCTCCTGGCATCTGGGTAAACGCAGGCCCCTTATGACAACCACCATCACCCAACTGACTGCCTTCCTGCCTCTCACATAATGCCTGGCTGAACAGAGGATAGTTCAACATCAAAGACCACACGGCTCCTGGTCAAGTAAAGGAAACTGTATCCCAAAAGTACAACTCTTCTTTTCACTTTCTTTGCCCAGCTTTAACACACTTCCTAAGTGATGTTATCTCCTATGGACTCCTTCCAACACACGCGCTCACACTCACACACACACGTGAAGTTCCATCAGAGCTAGGGGAAAGGGTCGATTTTCCATTATGGAATTTTATAATAAAGATAAACTGTCATGCCAATCAAAGCCGTACTTAAAGCCCTCTGAAAGCTCAGCCAGGACCTCTGTCTTCGTCCTCACCCCCAAGTAAGCATCTTCCCTGTCCTCCCAAACATCTCCACAAAAGCATCTTCCCCATCCCTTCTTCAGAGGAGAGAAAGAGACAAAAAGGAAGGTCAAACGCCTGTCTGACAAGGATGAAGATGGATAACGGAAAGGAGAGATCGACCGTGAAATCAAAAAGGTCACCAACAAACCTAAGAATACTGTTGAAACGAATGCTACAGTCTAGAGCTGTTTTTCCTCCTAAAATGAATTCCTCTTGTTATTTTTCAGTGCTGAGATGTAGGCATTTTGTGTATGTGTATATGAAGTTTATTTTCAAAATGCTATATCCCCACCAATTTTCCACATTTGTGTTTTTTCATCAGAAATGATTGCTTAAAATATTACTGTTCTCAAATGTTTTATTAATAGATTTTAGATGTGTGTAAAAATGTCATTTTTATGCAAAACTCTATATATCCATTGTTTAGCCAGAATGGAATGTTTATTTCCTCTATATTTGACTGTGATATGTGGCCATCTCACCTAGCTATCTTAAGACGAATGCATAAGTGAAATGACTGAAATGTCAAATGTAAATCTTTTATATAGGCTACATTTCTCAAATTACTGTGTTGATATATATATATTTGACATGTTTTAAATATAGATGACACAAATGCATCATTTGTTCAGTTCTACAATAAAAATGCAGTTATTTGTTACAAATACATGTCTGTCATTGAATAACCACATGCAATGATTTGATAGTGAAAAAACACACCAATCTCTTTTCATAATTTCTTTAAAAAATGTATGATAATTTACCACGATTTCAGAAATGGATATATAGCGTTTTGGAATGAAACTCTTCATATATGCGCTTCAATGGTCAAGTAGTGCGTCAATGTCTGCATATTGCATGCATCTGCATTGGTATTGTGTGTATTCATCCTTGGTTGTTTGTTTGTGTGACGGACTGGGTATATAAGTATTTATACCATGGTATTGTTGAATACTTAGTTCTTATTGGCTTTAAGGGCACTATAGGGTGTGCATTATTTCCCTATTAACCCACAGGATATCGGAATGGAAGAATTTGATGTCTATAGTTCATTCTTGCATGTTTGGTTTTAGCTGCTTTTTAAAGCAAAAGTTGAGTTGAAAACATTATTGGTATTGTTGAATTCGATTGTCATAATAGCAAGCTAGGACTAATGGTTTGGTTATTTGGTCACAAAGGCAACTACTGTAGATATCTAGTAAACTTGCTAGCTACTTCAGTGTTGAACACATTTCTACCGGCAAAATGTGTTCAATTATAACGATGGTATAAAAGGGATAATCAACTTGGGGCTCTACTGTCTTAGAAACAAGGGTTCTTCAGCTGTCCCAATAAGAAAACCCTTTTTGGTTCCAGGTCAAACCCTTTTTGGTTTCAGGTAGAACCATTTTGGGTTCCATGTAAAACCGTCTGTGGAAAGGGAGCTGGATCCCAAAAGGGTTCTACCTGGAACCAAAAAGGGTTCTACCTGGAACCAAAAAGGGTTCTTTAAAGGGTTGGGGACAGCCAAAGAACCCTTTTAGGTTCCAGATAGCACCTTCTTTTCTAAGTGTGTATGTGTTCTCTGGAAAATAATGCAACCCCGTAGAAGGTTAGTTCCACTCCGATAACATGTCGTGTAACACATCTTCCACATCGTTGATTATTTTCCATAGAACGCATAGCCCCTCGATGATTATCCCTTACATAGTAAGTGTGTGCATTCATTCCTATGTGTGTGTATGTGAACCTGTGTAAATATACATGCTCTGACCCCTCGAAGTCTCCTTATTGGATGGTAGCATGGACCAATCAGAGTCTGTGTGTCAGATTACCACTGTTAATCTGTGTGTAATCCCTGAGCTGCCCCACTGTGGTTAGCGACAACCATTTGGAAGACACACACTCCGTTGTGAGTGTGTTTGTAATCCACTGTGGCTAGATATCGCCCATTGGGAGGCCTTGTCTACATTAACCTCAAATCTAAAGGCTTCCAGAGTGGAACAGTGAAACAGATAACCTCATTCATTTCCTCTCCTTCCCTACCTGAGCAAGATGTGGCAGCATCATTACTGAGAAAAATTAAACAAGTGATGATTTTAATCAGCATTTTACATCGGGAAGGCTTTTTATTTGAAAAAAATGTGGATTAATTGACCCTGAATTTAGTCAGTCAGTCAACTGCTCTTCCCTCTCCCAGCCTCCAGTTGGCTTGATAGAAGACCAGTCCATTTCTAGTGATGCCTTGCTTAAGATAGAAGAAAAACATCCACCGCTGATTTGCTTTATCCTTTCTTGCTGCAGCGTTCTTTTCTCTTGATTGTGGAGTCATCTGACGATGATCTTGGGTCCCCAGGGATCGGAAGGCGGCCCATGTGCTCCCTCTTCACAAAGGAGGTGACCCCTCCGACCTAAATAATTATCACTCTCTCTCGAAATTGTCTTGCCTTAGCAAATGATTTTGAATCATTAATCACCTGTCAGCTTCGATCATTCCTAGTGTTCACCAGTCTGGTTTCAGGACGGGTCAAAACGTTGTCTCTGCTACAGTCTTGGTGTTAAATGATGTGGTAAAGGGTAAGGATAGGAGGAAGCACTGACTGTACTGCCCTCTTTGTTGACTTATTGAACGCTTTCGATACTGTTCACCACTCCTTATTTGATTCAAAGACTGTCTGCGATCGGTATGGATCAAGTCAAATCAAATTTTATTAGTCACACGAGCTGAATACAACAGGTAGACCTTACAGTGAAATGCTTACTTACGAGCCCCTAAACAACAATGCAGTTTTAAAAAATACGGAAAAGAATAAGAGATAAAAGCAACAAGTAATTAAAGAGCAGCAGTAAAATAACAATAGCAAGGCTATATACAGGGTGTACCGCTACAGAGTCAATGTGCGGGGGCACGGATTAGTTGAGGTTATATGTACATGTAGGTAAAGTAATTTAAGTGATTATGCATAGATGATAACAACAGAGAGTAGCAGCAGTGTAAAGAGGGGGGGGGGGGGGGTCAATGCAAATAGTCTGGGTAGCCATTTGATTAGATGTTCAGGAGGAGTCTTATGGTTTGGGGGTAGAAGTTGTTTAGAAGCCTCTTGGAACTAGCCTTGGTGCTCCAGTACCGCTTGTCGTGCGGTAGCGGAGAGACTAGTCTATGACTAGGGTGGCTGGAGTATGACCATTGTTAGGGCTTTCCTCTGACACCGCCTGGTATAGAGGTCCTGGATGGCAGGAAGCTTGATGTACTTGGTCATTTGCACTACCCCCTGTAGTGCCTTTCGGTCGGAGGCCAAGCCGTTGCTATACAAGGCAGTGATGCAACCAGTGATGCAATGTTCTCGATGGTGCACCTTTAAAGGCTGTCTTCCACTCGTCTCCTTCCCGTATCCGAACCAGATGGTCGCTGTTCTGAAAGTCCAACTTTGAGAAGATTGTTGCCCACTGGAGAGCCTCGAAAGCCGAGGAGATGAGTGGTAGAGGGTACCGGTTTTTAACCGTGATGTCATTCAGGCCCCGATAGTCAATACATGGGCGCAGGGTTTTGTCCTCAATTCGTCTCCACAAAGAAGAACCCAGCGCCGGTGGGGGTGGCAGATGGGTGAATGATCCCTGCAGCAAGAGAGTCCTCAATGTACCTTTACATAGTCTTGGTCTCCGAACCTGACAGGGAATAAAGCCGTTCCCAAGGCAGTATAGTTCCTGGGAGAAGGTCAATAGAGCAGTCGTAGGGTCGATGCGGAGGGAGAGAAGTAGTGCGGGCCTTGTTGAAAACCTCCCGGAGGTCCTGGTACTCCGCAGGCATGGCGGAGAGATCCCGAGGCTTCTCCCATGCCTACAGGAAGACATCCTGGGGCAGGTTGCGCTGACTTCAGACAATGCGCGTAGCAGAATTGGCTCCAACCCAGGATAGAACCAGTAGCCCAGTCGATCAGGGGATTGTTCCTCTGAAGCCATGAAAACCCCAAAACCACAGGTACATGAGGAGATTTAATGAGCAGGAACTGCATCGACTCACTGTGATTACCTGACACTCGCAGGTTAATCGGATCCGTACTGTGGGTGACTGCACCAATTGAGCACCCATCCAGCGCTATGACATCCATGGGAATGGAGAGGGGTTGTGTCGAGATTCCCAGCTCCGATACCAAGGTAGCATCCACAAAGTTCTTGTTGGCCCTGGAGTCAATGAGCACCCGAAGAGAATGGACAGTTCACCCCACAACAAGATGGCATGGAGAGGGGTATGTGTAGGCTTCGGAGAAGGCGAGTCAACAGCCCTCTGTGATATCCGAGGGAACTCAGGTGACATCGAATTTACCCGGTGTTGTAGACGCCGGGGACTTCCAAGATTCCTCGGAGGTGAGGTGGGAGCCGTGGATGAGTGAGTGTGACCGGGAACAGACCTCCTCTCCCTTCTATGTTCTCGCAGCCACCCATCAATCCGTATGGCTGTGAGAGAGTCCATGTCCATGGGAAGCTCCCGGGTTGTGAGCTCGTCTTTAACCACCTCCGATAATCCATGAAGGAACGTGTTGAACAGTGACTCCGGCTTCCAAGCACTCTCGGCGGCCAAAGTGCAAAAATAGCCTGCCACACTACAGGAGTCTTGATGCAGTTGAAGAAGCTTTTGAGCAGCCTCTCTTCCGGACAACGGAGGACCAAACACCTTTCTAACCACAAAAACTGAGGCAAACGGGGAATTGTTGCTCCCACACTGCCGTAGCCCAGGCCAGAGCCCTCCCGGACATCAGCGTTATCAGGTACGCTATCTTTGAGTGATCAGAGGGAAATGAAGAGGGCTGCAGCTCAAAGATGAGGAAGCACTGGGAGGGAAATGCCCGTGAGGTTCATGGATCTCCAGTGTAGCGCTCCAGGGGAGGTAAGCGGGGTTCTTGGGATGCCGGGGTAGGCTGGGGAGAAGCGCCGCTGGTAGCAGGGTTAATGAGAGTGTGGGGGTTACCACAATGGCTTGCTGCCCAGAAGAAAATCTGCAGAATTGCTCTAGTAATGCACTGAAAGTGTGATCCTGGCGTTCCGCCAAGGTCTAAAGTCCTTTCATAAGGTTTTAAAGTAGCTCCTCGTGTCTTTCAATGGTGGCTCCTTGGGGGGAAGCTGGTCTGAGTCTGCTGGGTCAGTCAGGGGGGTGGAGGACAAGACAGGTAAAACAGATCATGTTATTATTAATAATGTTAAATATAATGACAATGTTATTTTCCAAAACATGTACAAATTTGTCAGATGATTTATGATGGTGCCCTCATTGATTGTGTCCCCACTAATAAATATATGCCATTCATATCAAGCAACATTTCTGAAGTCCAGAAAAAAATTATTAGTATTTCAAATAAGAATGATATTGAAAACAAAACATAAACCCAAAAGTATTGATATAGCTCAACAAGATATTGCAAGGAAATAATAAAAAATGCGAGAACAAATTAATTGCAAATGGATGCAAAAAAACAAACATTTTTCAGTGAAACATTTTTCATGATAACGCGATTAAATAAAAAACTTCCCTGTTTCCTGGAATTTTCCCTATCTTTGGTTATGTTGCCCTAGCCTTTGGCTGCCTTTTTTCCAGTTGCAAGTTTTAGCACATTCATTGGAGCAACATAGCACCCTGCAACCGACTATTGGTTTATCTCTGAAGCTGATCAGGGTGGGTCCTGGTCAGTCCCTGGCTGGGAGACCAGATGTAGCTGGAAGTGATGAAAAGGAAGGGGGGGAAATCTGCCTGTTTCATTAAATAGTAACCGCAAAACACCAGTCTCAATGTCAACAGTGAAGAGGCGACTCCGGGATGCTGACCTTCTAGGCAGAGGTGCAAAGAAAAAGGCATATCTTAGACTGGCCAATAAAAAAAAATATTAAGATGTGCAAAAGAACACAGACACTGGACAGAGGAACTCTGCCTAGAAAGACAGTATCCTGGAGTCGCCTTTTCACTGTTGACGTTGAGACTGGTGTTTTGCGGGTACTATTTAATGAAACTGCCAGTTGTGGACTTGTCTGTTTCTCAAACTATAATCTCTAATGTACATGTCCTATTGCTTAGTTGTGCACCGGGGGCCTCCCACTCTTCTTTCTTTTTTTTCTTTTTTTTCCTTCTTTTTTTTAAACTCTGTTTATTAATTTTTACACACACACACACACACACACACACACAGACAAGACAAAGCAATATAAATAATATACTCAACTAGAAAAAAATACAAATAAAAATACAAATAAAAAAATAGCTTTAAAGATACCATACTTTAGACAAGTTAAACACACCAGGCAGAAGGCTACAGAGGTTAAAGGGCAATCTATAGTGCAAGGACAGAGCAAACACCTCACCATTGTTCCTGTAAACAGTCAAGGGATAAGGGTGGAGAAATGCAACCACTCACAGAGAGTCATGGCCACAGACCGACCATCCACTGGACAAAAAAAAAGTTTACAATGCTTTAAAATAAAAAAAATAAAATGATTATTCATGTAGGCGTGAACAAAATGTAAAAATAACTGGGAAAAACAAGCTCACACTTCAGTCTCTGCCTGGGCAAGATGAACAAGGCATCTGCCGATCCCAATCAATAAGCACATGGACCTTAATGCCCCCCCCCCCCCCAGCAAAAACACAGAGAGAAGCTCCTCCAACCCTTAAGTCACAGACTTATTTTAGTATTAATTGGAATGCCATCAGAGGATGGACTGTTTAAAGTAAGACCGGAATGGAGCCCAAGCCTCATCAAACAGTTTGGGCTTCCCACGTGAATTGAATTGAATTTTTTCTAGTTTCAGAGAGCACAACACATCCCTCACCCAATATTTATAAGATGGGGGAGCTGCCATCTTCCAGTTCTGTAGTATTAGCCGTCTAGCTAAAAGAGTTGTCTAAGCAACAGTGTCCGACTGGATTCTTGATAGGGGGGTACCCATGGGCAGTACTCCAAAAAGGTCTGTAAGGGGAGACGGATCTATAACAGTGTCATATATATCAGAGAAACATTTAAATATTAATTCCCAGAAACCTGACAGTTTATGACAGCCCCAAAACATATGCAACAATGTGGCTGGTTCCACTTTACATCTGACAGAGGTAGGATCAAAATCAGAGAATATTCTTCCAATTTTGGCCCCCGACCAGTGGATACGGTGAACCACCTTGAATTGAATGAGGCTGTGTCTAGTGCTAAAAGAGGACGAGTGCACCCTGTGCTGCACAGATTCCCAGGCGTCTTCCCCAAGTTCCTCCCCCAAATCCTTTTCCCATCGAGTCTTTAAAGGCACCAAAGAAGGGTTCTGTAAGTCATGAATGATTGCATATACATCTGAAATTGCGCCCCTAGGAAGCTTGTTCAGCTCCAAGATGCTCTCTATAGCTGTATTCGCAGGCCTATTGGGAATCCAGGTGTGTTAGCCCTGACAAAGTTTCTAGTCTGGAGATAGCGGAAAAAGTGGGATTGGGGGAGATTGTACTTTTCCTGCAGCTGAGAAAAAGCGGCAAATGTATCATCAAAGAATAATTGGGCTAGCGAGGAGAGGCCTAGTGAGTGCCAAATGCCAAAAGCCCCATCATTCAAAGATGGAGGAAATAAAATGTTCTGATTGGGCCTGATAGAGAAAAGCCTCGGAGGCTAAATTCTAAACGGAACTGATTCCAAATTTTAAGAGACTGCTTTACAATTGGGTTGACACACCTTTTGCCTAGGGACACTGGGAGAGACGAGCACAGCACAGAGGAAAGTGCTGCAGGTTTACACGATTCAGACTCCATCTGGACCCAGAGTGGTCTAGGGCCAGTAGGATCAGTCTGCTGCCAGTACAGAAGGCCTCTGACATTTGCAGCCCAGTAGTATGTCTGAAAATTTGGTAGAGCTAAACCCCCCAATGACCTAGGCTTCTGTAAATGTTTTCTACCAATCCGTGGTACCTTGCCATCCCAAATAAAATGTATGAATGTTTGATCCAGTGAAAAAAAATAATAATTGGAATAAAAATGGGTAAACATTGAAATAAATATACAAATTTGGGCAACACATTCATTTTAATGACATTAATCCTTCCAATAAGAGAAAGGGGTAGCGAATTCCAAAAAGTAAAAGATTGTTTCAATCTGTCTGCTAGAGCAACAAAGTTTTCCTGAAACAAATTTGAATATTTCCTTGTCACTTTTACTCCCAAGTAAGTGAATTGATCCCGGACAATCCTAAACTGAGAACTTGTAAAAGAACACTTTAAAGCAGCCTTGTTTACCGGAAAAAGCTCACTCTTGCCTAGATTCAGCTTGTACCCTGAGATTGATCCAAACTTTTTAAGAACAGATAGGGCACGTGGCAATGAGGTATCGGGGTTGGAGATACACAAAAGGAGGTCGTCAGCATATAGCGAGACTTTCTGCTCCCAGCCCGCCCTGATTATGCCTTGAATGGCATCATTAGAGCGTAGTGCAATGGCGAGAGGCTCGATTGCCAAAGCAAACAACAAGGGGGAGAGAGGGCAACCCTGGCTGGATCCGCGGTGCAAGGGAAAATAGTCAGAGGACAAGTTATTAGTCCGTACCGAAGCCATGGGGGGAAAATAAATAATCTTTATCCACGCAATGAATTTGGGGCCAAAGCCAAATCTATCAAGGGCAGCTGTTAGGTAATTCCACTCAACGCGGTCAAACGCTTTTTCGGCATCAAGTGAGACCACCACCTCCGGGTCCTCCGACGCTGGGGAGTACAGTATATTCATAAAAAAATAAATGCCTATTTCTCACTAAGCCAGTCTGGTCAGAGTGTATTACTTGGTGCAGCAAGCCTTCCATACGGATGGCTAAAAGCTTAGCTAGGATTTTGTAATCACAGTTTAAAAGCGAGATTGGGCGATAGGATCCACATTCCAGGGGGTCTTTGTTTTTCTTTAGTAGTAATGAAATTGAAGCCTGATAAAGACTAGGCGGTAGCTTTGAAGTATTGAGGCACTCAATAGTCGAGACAAGATTGGGCAAAGCAGACCAGAAAACGTCCTGTAAAATTTGGTTGGAAAACCGTCCGGACCCGGTGATTTACCACTTTTTCATTGCGGACACTGCTGTTGCAATCTCCTCAAGCGTAAATTCTTCTTCTATACAGTGATGGGAGTCTGTATCAATTGAAGGCATATTCAAGCCATTAAAGAAGGAGTCAATCAGCAAGGGGTCTTGAGGGGATTCAGAGGTGTATAGCGCAGAGTAAAATTGTTTAAATTGATCATTGATCTCTTTATGTATAACTGTGGTGGCACCAGACGGGGTCCTTATTTGTGGGATTAAACGTGAGGCCTCAGATTTACGGATCTGATGCTCAAGGAGTTTACTGGCCTTGTCGCCTTGTTCATAGACTTTGTATCGAGCTCGCAAGAGTAACTGTTCAGCTTGCCTGGTAGAAAGCTCATCAAATTCAGATTGGAGTAGTTGGCACTCTTTATGCAGATCAGAGGAAGGATCCGTAGCATACTTCTCATCCAATGTGGCTATGGAATCGCTCAGGTCCCGAAGTCGCTGGGAGCGAACTCTGTTTTGGTTGGCTGTATAAGAAATAATTTGGCCACGTAGGTATGCTTTGAGAGACTCCCATATGGTAGAGCAGGACATACCTGGTGTTGAATTAGTTTCTAGGAATAAGGTGATTTCAGAATAAATTAAATTGACCAACTCCTTATCTGAGAGTAAAATCGGGTTGAGACGCCATTGATAACACATAGGAGGTCACTGGGGAAACTCTAGTTCAAGCACTAATGGTGAATGGTCAGAGATAACAATATTCTCGTAAGTACACTACCGAAGGTTAGGCAGAAGTTTTTTGTCCAAAAAGATGTAATCAATCCGGGAGTATGTTTGATGAACATGAGAATAAAAGGAATACTGTCTATCTGTAGGATGTAGGAAACGCCAGGCCTCAAACATAGCATATTTCTGAAGAAAGGATTGAATAAGTAGGGCACATTTAGATGGGCCTGTATTTGTTTGTGAGGACTTGTCAAGAACTGGGGACATTTTACAGTTGAAATAAAAAAAATCAACAAATGAGAATCTAAATTGGGAATAGCAGACAGAAAAGAAGAAATGAAACTTGAGTCATCCCAATTGGGAGCATAAACACTAGTCAAAACAAGAGGGGTAGAAAACAGTTCACCGGTTACTATGACGTATCGTCCCTTAGGATCAGCAATAACCTCAGAAGCTACAAAGGGAGTAGCTTAATCAACCAGAATAGCAGCACCTGTTGATTTACTATGAAAGTTTGAGTGGAACACTTGACCAACCCAGTCCTTACGCATCCTAAAATGCTCACTAGTCCTCAAGTGAGTCTCTTGTAGAAATGCAATATTTGCATTCAAACCCTTTAAGTGTGTCAACACGCTCTTACGCTTCACCGGGTTGTTAACCCCTTTGGTGTTCCACGAAATGTACTTGATCGTATTATTTCGGCCCCTCTGGGCATTCCCGTTATTCAACCCTGTCATTAGAGCATAGAATGGAAAAGCAATGAGCGCCCAAAACCCCCAGAATAACTTGTCTCAGAGTAATAATGTAAGGAGGAGGTAAATGTTTGGAAAAAGTACAGAAAAAAAACTAAAAAGACAGAATGACAACATTAGAACTGAACAATTCAACCTGCCGCCCCCATCCCAGACAATACCTCCCCAAACGAGGTACAAGCCTAAATAGAACATGTTCTCTTCGCACAGTATGTCTGTGAGAGTGCGGTCTTAAACCTAAACCCACAGTCCCGCTCTTTAAAGTCGCGTTTTGTTAGTGGATTAAGCAGCAAAAAGAAAGATTTGTATGTATTTTTTCAAATAAAAAAAAGGCAAATCCCTTGTGCAAACGGAATGACAAAAGCACCACTTGTAGATGTATATAATTGTATTCCCAGTCTTATAACAGGCATTGAGAGAGAAAATAAATCAAATGTATAAAGGCTCTCAGCCAAAAATCTAATTTGAAGTAAGGAAATCGTAGTAAGACAATCAAAAATAATAGTAATTATAATAGTAGTCTAGTTGAAGCTGAGACAGCTTACAACTAATACCAAAAAACTACGTGTGCGCAACGTTGAACGTTTGCTGGGCATAAATGACGCTCAAAACTTTTAAAATTAAAGTGAGGCCCCAAAAACCATGTAGCCTCGGGAGACATTTACTGTTTACTGGGTCAATGCAAACGGATGCAGTAAACAAATAACCAAAAATATTTTGAGGTGGGTGAGATAAGGCACGCACACTAGATGATCAAAACATTAGATCACATCAAATAAGCCTGAATAGTTTCACCAACTATACAAGACTAGCCTGTTATATCTAAACATAATTGTACCACAAGTGGGTTACTTACTATCCACAGGTCGCAAGCAACAGTTGTTGAACTGTGAGCATATTCAAGACTTCTTGATGTGACGTTGAATGTGAGCCATAGCCTCATCCGGAGATTCAAATGTGTAGTCTTTACCCTCATGAGATATCCATAAACGGGCCGGGAATCGCAGTCCATACTTCACACTTGGATGATCCCTAAGTACTCGTTTGGCCTGTCCGAAAGCTGCGCGCTGCCTGGAAACAGTGGGGGAGTAGTCCTGGTAGATGGAAAAGCTCTGTCCTTGAAAGCTCAGAGTGGTACTACGGGCTCGTCGGAGGATCTCCATCTTCTCATGAAAAAAGTGCACTCGAAGAATTATGTCACGGGGCCTCTCCCCATCCCGGGGCTTTGGGCGCAGCGACCGGTGGGCTCGATCAATCAGGGGCTTTTCATCTAAGGCAAGAACATCCTTCAGCAGCCCTGAAACTAAATCCGTGGCGCGATGCATTTCCGCGGACTCTGGGACCGATACAAGTCTCAGATTATTGCGGCGAGAGAATCCCTCTAAACTCACACAGCTCTCCTTCACCTTTTTCAAATCTACAGCTAGGCGTTTAACTTCAGCCTCCAGGGATGTAGTTAAATCGGAGACAATAGTAGCGGAGGTCTCCAGTGCTGCAATCGTAGTGTGTGACGCAGTTGTTGTTTTGAGTAATGTGATTGCTGGCACAGTCTCGTTCCGCAGGATGGTTAAATCTGCTTTTAAAGTATCAGAAACCTCCTGTATTCTGGCCTCAATCGTAGCAACCACCTGTGTTTTCATTTCAACTATCTCAGAGCGTAGTAGTTTGATGGCCTCGAGAATGTTCATTTCAGCGCCGCCAGGCCAAGCCGCGCCCCTGGGTAAAGTGTGCGTCCCCGGGCCCTCAGACTCAGGAGAGGGCGGTGATGAGAGCGGGTCTTGTAGGCCGGGTTTTCTCAAAGTCATGCTTTTGGCCTTATGTTTGGTCGACATGCTGACATTCGGAAGCAAAGTAGTCTTGGTTTTTACGGAAAGGGATCACCAAATTAATATTTGAAAATAAATATGGTTCTGCTGCAGAATTCACATAAACTTTAAGAATACCACGGGAGCAAACGGAAAACACGTCAGTCGCACATGGCGTCCCCTACCATCCCCCCTCCCACTCCTCTTTCTAATCGAACCCACAAATACTGATGCTCCAGATACTCCACCTGTCTAAAGAAGGCCAGTTTTATTGCTTCTTTAATCAGGACAACAGTTTCAGCTGTGCTAAGATAATTGCAAAAGGGTTTTCTAAGGAACAATTAGTCTTTTAAAATGATAAACTTGGATTAGTTAATTTAACACAATGTGCCATTGGAACAAGGAGTGATGGTGGCTGATAATGGGCCTATGTAGATATTCAATTAAAGATCAGCCGTTTCCAGCTACACAATTTTAATAAATGTTGTGCATTTTTTGAAGGGTCTTTGAAATCTCGCTCTATGCATTGCATTCTTTTTGTTTATAAAGCCCTCCTGCTCAAACTTCCACCGTACCTTACATCATTGTTAACTTACAGACGTACAAGATACCAGACGCAGTCTCAGGGATGGCTAACTCTAGAGATCCCTTCTATCTCCACTGAGTTAGGGAAATCTGCTATTAGTTTTTTGCACCTTACTTGTGTAATCTCCAAGGCTCTTTAAAATGGAATGAATTAGTGCCTCCAGAGCAATTGAAAAGGCTGATTGAGGACCCTTTGCTGAAAAATGTGGGGATTTTCCATGATTGTGTTTAGCTTTTTGTGTATCGATGTGAATATTGATGTGTATATTGACATGTACAGTATATTGATGTGCATAGTGTATATTGATGTGTTTTTATGTGTATTGATGTGTGTACAGGGCTCATCTGTAAAAGAGACCATGGTCTCAGCATGACTCCTTGTAAGATAAAGGTTCTATAAAAAAATACTGTCCCTGGGTGCAGATGGAGAAAATCCACAAGCGTCTGTGGCCTCTCAAAGGGTTAGCTTGTAGGACATATGCCATGCTAATGACAGGACAGCATACCGGAGTCGCCTCTTCACTGTTGATGTTGAGACTGCTGTTTTGCTATTTAATGAAGCTGCCAGTTGAGGACTTGTGAGGCGTCTGTATGCATAACCTCCAGGGAAGGATGCCCGGCTGTAGAAGTGTTTGGCTGACAGGGGTTGAAGTGCATTGGGGTGTGTCAATGATATGGACAGGTATAATTTGGATTTAACCCTTCTTTCACTCCTCCAAACTGGCAGGGACCGTAGTGGTTTCCCAATCAGACAGGGGCCCTGCTAGACGTGAAGGGCCCATCAACACCGTGCTGGCCCCTGGTGGGACAACTAGTAGCCTTTCAGAAAACACATTTCAATTACCCTAAGAGCCTCTGTTCTCTCCCCCCGCCCCCTACTCCCTCCCTCTACTTATCTCCCTCTCATTTTACCTCTTACTTAAATTACTCTGCATGTGCGTACTTGCAAAAATGACTTAATGGGAAGGTCCTTTCCTTTTAGTGGTGTCATTCCCACTCAATGTTTTTATTTATTTATTTTTTATTTCACCTTTATTTAACCAGGTAGGCTAGTTGAGAACAAGTTCTCATTTTCAACTGCGACCTGGCCAAGATAAAGCATAAGCAGTGTGAACAGACATGGAGTAAACAATAAACAAGTCAATAACATAGTAGAAGAAAAAAAAAAGAATCTATATACATTGTGTGCAAAACGCATGAGGAGGTAGGCAATAAATAGGCCATAGTAGTGAATAATTACAATTTAGCAGATTAACACTGGAGTGATAAATGATCAGATGAACATGTGCAGGTAGAGATACTGGTGTGCAAAAGAGCAGAAAAGTAAATAAAATAAAAACAGTATGGGGCTGAGGTAGGTAAATTGGGTGGGCTATATACCGATGGACTATGTACAGCTGCTCAGATAGTTGATGTTTAACTTCTTGGATATAGGGGGTGCTATTTTAATTTTTGGATGAAAAAAATTCCTGTTTTAAACGAGATATTTTGTCGCGAAAAGATGCTTGACTATGCATATAATTGACAGCTTTGGAAAGAAAACACCCTGACGTTTCCAAAACTGCAAAGATATTGACTGTGAGTGCCACAGAACTGATGCTACAGGCGAAACCAAGATGAAATTTCAAACAGGAAGTGCCCCAGATTTTGAAGGCGCTGTGTTCCAATGGCTCCTTATATGGCTGTGAATGGGCCACGAATGAGCTAACACTTTCTGTCGTTTCCCCAAGGTGTCTGCAGCATTGTGACGCATTTGTAGGCATATCATTGGAAGATTGACCATAAGACACTACATTTACCAGCTTGGTGTCCTCCGTCGCAATTATTAAGTAATCTCCAGCTGCAGTACTTTTCCGTTTGCTACTGAGGAGAAACCCAACTACCACGAATGATTTATCATCAAATAGATATGTGAAAAACACCTTGAGGATTGATTCTAAACAACGTTTGCCATGTTTCGGTCGATATTATGGAGTTAATTTGGAAAAAAGTTTGGCGTTGTAATGACTGAATTTTCGGGTTTTTTTCTTAGCCAAATGTGATGAACAAAACGGAGCGATTTCTACTACACAAAAAATATTTTTTGAAAAAATGAACATTTGCTATCTAACTGAGAGTCTCCTCATTGAAAACATCCGAAGTTCTTCAAAGGTAAATTATTTTATTTGAATGCTTTTCTTGTTTTTGTGAAAATGTTGCCTGCTGAATGCTATGGTAGCTATCAATACTCTTACACAAATGCTTGTGTAGCTATGGTTGAAAAGCATATTTTAAAAATCTGAGATGAGAGTGTTGTTAACAAAAGGCTAAGCTTGTGAGTGAATATATTTCTTTCATTTCATTTGAGATTTTCATGAATAGTTAACCTTTCTGATCTCCCCATCCCGGATCCGGGATCGTGAATACAGACTCAAGCTCATTACCATAACGCAACGTTAACTATTCATGAAAATCGCAAATGAAATGAAATAAATATGCTAGCTCTCAAGCTTAGCCTTTTGTTAACAACACTGTCATCTCAGATTTTCAAAATATGCTTCTCAACCATTGCAAAACAAGCATTTGTGTAACAGTATTGATGGCTAACGTAGCATTTAGCATTAGCATTCAGCTGGCAACATTTACACAAAAAAACAGAAAAGCATTCAAATAAAATCATTTACCTTTGAAGAACTTCAGATGTTTTCAATGAGGAGACTCTCAGATAGCAAATGTTCAGTTTTTCCTGAAAGATTATTTGTTTAGGACAAATCGCTCCGTTTTCTAAGTCACGTTTAGCTATGAAAAAACCCCTGTATCCAGGATTGTGTAAATCTATCAGCAAGCTCATTAGCATAACACAACGTTAACTATTTATGAAAATCGCAAATGAAATGAAATAAATATGCCATCTCTCAAGCTTAGCCTTTTGTAAACAACACTGTCATCTCAGATTTTCAAAATATGCTTCTCAACCATAGGAAAACAATCATTTGTGTAAAAGTAGCTAGCTAGTTTCGCGTTAGCATTTAGCGTTAGCATTAGCGTTAGCATCCAGCACGCAACATTAACAAAAACATAAAAGCCTTCAAATAAAATCATTTACCTTTGAAGAACTTCTGATGTTTTCAATGAGGATACTCTCAGTTAGATAGCAGATGCTCAGTTTTTCCAAAAAGATTCCTTGTGTATTAGAAATAGCTCCGTTTTATACATCACATTTGGCTACCAAAAAAAATCCGAAAATTCAGTCCTCAAAACGCAAACTTTTTTCCAAATTAACTCCATAATATCGACTGAAAACATGGCAAACGTTGTTTAGAATCAATCATCAAGGTGTTTTTCACATATCTCTTCATTGATACATCGTTCTTGGACACATGCTTTCTCCCCTGAATCAAATGGTAAAGTAGAAGCAGCTGGCAATTGCGCACCGAATTCGACGCAGGACACCAGGCGGACACTTGGAAAATGTAGTCTCTTATGGTCAATCTTCCAATGATATGCCTACAAATACGTCACAATGCTGCTAAGACCTTGGGCGAACGACAGAAAGTGTAGGCTCATTCGTTGCGCAATCACAGCCATATAAGGAGAGAATGGAAAACAGAGCTTCAGAAATTCTGCTAATTCCTGGGTGATGCATCATCTTGGTTTCGCCTGTAGAATGAGTTCTGGGGCACTTACAGACAAAATCTTTGCAGATTCTGAAACTTCAGAGTGTTTTCTTTCCAAAACTGTCAAGAATATGCATAGTCGAGCATCTTTTCGTGACAAAATATCGCGCTTAAAATGGGAACGTTTTTTATCCAAAAATGAAATAGCGCCCCTAGAGCTCTAACAGGTTAACGTTGCGTTATGGTAATGAGCTTGAGGCTATGATTACACTCCCGGATACGGGATTGCTTGACGCTAAAGGTTAAAGTTGGTGAGGGAGATAAAAGTCTCCAACTTCAGAGATTTTTGCAATTCGTTCCAGTCGCAGGCAGAAGAGAACTGGAAGGAAAGGTGGCCAAATTAAGTTTTGGCTTTATGGATGATCAGTGAGATACACCTGCTGGAGCGCGTGCTACGGGTGGGTGTTGCCATCGTGACCAGTGAACTGAGATAAGGCGGAGCTTTACCTAGCATAGACTTGTAGACGACCTGGAGCCAGTGGGTCTGGCGAAGAACATGTAGCGAGGGCCAGCCGACTAGAGCATACAAGTCGCAGTGGTGGGTGGTATAAGGTGCTTTAGTAACAAAATGAATGGCACTGTGATAAACTGCATACAGTTTGCTGAGTAGAGTGTTGGAAGCTATTTTGTAGATGACATCGCCGAAGTCGAGGATCAGTAGGATAGTCAAATCAAATCAAATGTATTTATATAGCCCTTCGTACATCAGCTGATATCTCAAAGTGCTGTACAGAAACCCAGCCTAAAACCGCAAACAGCAAGCAATGCAGGTGTAGAAGCACGGTGCCTAGGAAATACTCCCTAGAAAGGCCAAAACCTAGGAAGAAACCTAGAGAGGAACCAGGCTATGTGGGGTGCCCAGTCCTCTTCTGGCTGTGCCGGGTGGAGATTATAACAGAACATGGCCAAGATGTTCAAAGGTTCATAAATGACCCGCATGGTCAAATAATAATAATCATAGGCAGAACAGTTGAAACTGGAGCAGCAGCATGGCCAGGTGGACTGTGGAGAGCAAGGAGTCATCATGTCAGGTAGTCCTGAGGCATGGTCCTAGGGCTCAGGTCTTCTGAGAGAGAGAAAGAAAGAGAGAAAGATAGAATTAGAGAGGGCATACTTAAATTCACAAAGGACAACGGATAGGACGGGAGAAGTACTCCAGATATAACAAACTGACCCTAGCCCCCCGACACATAAACTACTGCAGCATAAATACTGGAGGCTGAGACAGGAGGGGTCAGGAGACACTGTGGCCCCATCCGAGGACACCCTCAGACAGGGCCAAACAGGAAGGATATAACCCCACCCACTTTGCCAAAGCACAGCCCCCACACCACTAGAGGGATATCTTCAACCACCAACTTACCATCCTGAGACAAGGCCGAGTATAGCCCACAAAGATCTCGGCCACGGCACAACCCAAGGGGGGGCGCCAACCCAGACAGGAAGATCAAATCAGTGACTCAACCCACTCAAGTGACGCACCCCTCCTAGGGACGGTATGAAAGAGCCCTAGTAAGCCAATGATTCAGCCCCTGTAATAGGGTTAGAGGCAGAGAATCCCAGTGGAAAGAGGGGAACCGGCCAGGCAGAGACAGCAAGGGTGGTTCGTTGCTACAGAGCCTTTCTGTTCACCTTTACACTCCTGGGCCACACTACACTCAATCATATGACCCACTGAAGAGATGAGTCTTCAGTAAAGACTTAAAGGTTGAGACCGAGTTTGCGTCTCTCACATGGGTAGGCAGACCATTCCATAAAAATTGAGCTCTATAGGAGAAAGCCCTGCCTCCAGCTGTTTGCTTAGAAATTCTAGGGACAATTAGGAGGCCTGCGTCTTGTGACCGTAGCGTACGTGTAGGTATGTACGGCAGGACCAAATCAGAGAGATCGGTAGGAGCAAGCCCATGTAATGCTTTGTAGGTTAGCAGTAAAACCTTGAAATTGCCTTGACAGGAAGCCAGTGTAGGGAGGCTAGCACTGGAGTAATATGTTCAAATTTCTTGGTTCTAGTCAGGATTCTAGCAGCCGTATTTAGCACTAACTGAAGTTTATTTAGTGCTTTATCCGGGTAGCCGGAAAGTAGAGCATTGCAGTAGTCTAACCTAGAAGTGACAAAAGCATGGATTAATTTTTCTGCATCATTTTTGGACAGAGAGTTTCTGATTTTTGCAATGTTACGTAGATGGAAAAAAGCTGTCCTTGAAACAGTCTTGATATGTTCTTCAAAAGACAGATCAGGGTCCAGAGTAACGCCGAGGTTCTTCACAGTTTTATTTGAGACGACTGTACAACCATTAAGATTAATTGTCATTAAATCAACAGAAGATCTCTTTGTTTCTTGGGACCTAGAACAAGCATCTCTGTTTTGTCCGAGGTTAAAAGTAGAACGTTTGCAGCCATCCACTTCCTTATGTCTGAAGCACACGCTTCTAGCGAGGGCAATTTTGGGGCTTCACCATGTTTCATTGAAATGTACAGCTGTGTGTCATCCGCATAGCAGTGAAAGTTAACATTATGTTTTCGAATGACATCCCCAAGAGGTAACATATATAGTGAAAACAGTAGTGGTCATAAAACAGAACCTTGAGGAACACCGAAATTTACAGTTGATTTGTCAGAGACAAACTGATATCTTTCCGACAGATAAGATCTAAACCAGACCAGAACTTGTCCGTGTAGACCAATTTGGGTTTCCAATCTCTCCAAAAGAATGTGGGCGATCGATGGTATCAAAAGCAGCACTAAGGTCTAGGAGCACGAGGACAGATGCAGAGCCTTTAATGGTCTGATGCCATTAAAAGGTCATAATACACTCAAATAGTCAGTTTTACTAGGGTAAATTTGGCGGCGTGAGTGAAGGAGGCTTTGTTGCGAAATAGAAAGCCGACTCTAGATTTGATTTTGGATTGGAGATGTTTGATATGAGTCTGCAAGGAGAGTTTGCAGTCTAGCCAGACACCTAGGTACTTATAGATGTCCACATATTCTAGGTCGGAACCATCCAGGGTGGTGATGCTAGTCGGGCGTGCGGGTGCAGGCAGCGAACGGTTGAAAAGCATGCATTTGGTTTTACTAGCGTTTAAGAGCAGGTGGAGGCCACGGAAGGAGTGTTGTATGGCATTGAAGCTCGTTTGGAGGTTAGATAGCACAGTGTCCAAGTAAGGGCCAGAAGTATACAGAATGGTGTCGTCTGCGTAGAGGTGGATAAGGGAATCGCCCACAGCAAGAGCCACATCATTGATATATACAGAGAAAAGAGTCAACCCGAGAATTGAACCCTGTGGTACCCCCATAGAGACTGCCAGAGGACCGGACAACATGCCCTCCGATTTGACACACTGTACTCTGTCTGCAAAGTAGTTGGTGAACCAGGCAAGGCAGTCATTAGAAAAACCGAGGCTACGGAGTCTGCCAATAAGAATATGGTGATTGATAGAGTCGAAAGCGTTGGCCAGGTCGATGAAGACGGCTGCACAGTACTGTCTTTTATCGATGGGGGTTATGTTATCGTTTAGTACCTTGAGCGTGGCTGAGGTGCACCCGTGACCGGCTCGGAAACCGGATTGCACAGCGGAGAAGGTACGGTGGGATTCGAGATGGTCAGTGATCTGTTGTTGACTTGGCTTTCGAAGACCTTAGATAGGCAGGGCAGGATGGATATAGGTCTGTAACAGTTTGGGTCCAGGGTGTCTCCCCCTTTGAAGAGGGGGATGTCCGCGGCAGCTTTCCAATCCTTGGGGATCTCAGATGATACAAAGGAGAGGTTGAACAGGCTGGTAATAGGGTTTGTGACAATGGCGGCGGACAGTTTCAGAAATAGAGGGTCAAGATTGTCAAGCCCAGCTGATTTGTATGGGTCCAGGTTTTGCAGCTCTTTCAGAACATCTGCTATCTGGATTTGGGTAAAGGAGAAGCTAGGGAGGCTTGGTTGAGTAGCTGCGGGAGGGGGGGGGGGGGGGCTGTTGGCCGAGGTTGGAGTAACCAGGAGGAAGGCATGGCCAGCCGTTGAGAAATGCTTGTTGAAGTTTTCGATTATCACGGATCAATCGGTGGTGACCGTGTTCCCTAGCCTCAGTGCAGTGGGCAGCTGGGAGGAGGTGCTCTTGTTCTCCATGGACTTTACAGTGTCCCAGAACGTTTTGGAGTTAGAGCTACAGGATGCAAATTTCTGCTTGAAAAAGCTGGCCTCTGCTCTCCTGACTGACTGCGTGTATTGGTTCCTGACTTCCCTGAACAGTTGCATATCGTGGGGACTATTCGATGCTATTGCAGTCCGCCACAGGATGTTTTTGTGCTGGTCGAGGGCAGTCAGGTCTGGAGTGAATCAAGGGCTATATCTGTTCTTAGTTCTGCATTTTTTGTCTAAGATGGTGAGGATGTTACTTAAAAAAAATGACCAGGCATCCTCAACTGACGGGATGAGGTCAATATCCTTCCAGGATACCCGGTCCAGGTAGATTAGAAAGGCCTGCTCGCAGAAGTGTTTTAGGGAGCGTTTGACAGTGATGAGGGATGGTCGTTTGATCGCGGACCCGTAGCGGATACAGGCAATGAGGCAGTGATCGCAGTGATCGCTGAGATCCTGTGTGTGCTGAATACAGGTATTCATGAAAAAGGCAGGCGGCTGCCCTCAACACTCTTGATTCCATGTCTCTTTTTTTGGCATGTCACCAACCACAACATTTTCTAGAACACTCAGAATCAATGTATTATGGAACACTCAGAATCAATGTATTATGGAACACTCAGAATCAATGTATTATGGAACACTCAGAATCAATGTATTATGGAACACTCAGAATCAATGTATTATGGAACACTCAGAATCAATGTATTATGGAACACTCAACAGACAAAATTTTTACCAAAATAAAAATGCTTGAAGTTGAAATAAGGTGAAGTCAGAAGGTCGTTCCTGCTTGCGCTGCAGAAGTTTGGCTTATAGAATAGGTCCCTGAATATAGAGCCTGAAGGAGAATGAAAAAATAACACAGAGGAAATATACTGAAACTGATGACCCTGAGAGCAGATACATGATAGGAGAAGAAAAGCTAGAGGAGAAAGAACCAGCGAGATGAGGGACAGGGCTGTATGAGAGAGGAAGATAGAAATATACTAACGGAGAGACAGTGGAGCTGCAAAGGGGATCCTCATATCCTGTCAGATCATATTACTGCAGGTCAGGGGAGATTTCCTGCTGCTCTCCCCAGGTAAAGGGCTCATCTGAGAGGGATGAGCTGCTACGATTACCCCTGAACACTGAAGCAGGGCCCAGACCTTCCCTCTCTGCCCTGCAGTCTGCTAACACACTCACTCACAAGACAAATACAGCTCTGGGACTTCAACTCCTCTCTCACTAACCCCCTTCCCCCTCCCTTATCTACCCTTCCTCCCTTACTACTCATCCCTCTCTCTCAAACGCCTCTCACACTCACCCCTCTTTCCTCCCAGCTCTAAAGTGGAAAAGTAAAATATGTATTCTGATAAGGTATGAGTGCTCCCATATCGTGAATTAATAAACATTAGTTCTTAAGTCAGATCACAATAAGAGTCTTAACACATGCATGCACTCTGTTCTCCCCTCTCTTTAACCTCTTGAAGCTAGGGGGCACTATTTTTATGTTTGTAAAAATAACGTTCCCAAAGTAAACGGCCTATTTCTCATGACCAGATGCTAGAATATGCATATAATTGACAGGTTAGGATAGAAAACACTCTAAAGTTTCCAAAACTGTAAAAATATTGTCTGTGGGTATAACAGAACTGATATTGCAGGTGGAAGCCTGAGATTAATCCAATCAGGAAGAGCCTTTTATTTTGTAACGTCTGTGTTCCTGTGCGTGCCTGTCCCTCATTTAAAGCGATATTAATCCGATTCCTTTTTCTGTGGCTTCCCTACGGTGTCAACAGTCTTTAGACATAGTTTCAGGCTTTTATTTTGAAAAATGAGCGTGAAGGATCACATTGCGTAAGTGGAGAGGTGGGGGCTCTCAGACTGAGTTGGTGCGCAATTGAGTAAACTGGCCATTGTTCCTCACGCTGTTATGGAAAAAACTACACACTCGGTTGATATATTATCGAATATGTATTTTTAAAACTACCTGAGGAATGATTATAAAAAATGTTTGACATGTTTCTGTGGACATTATGAAGACTATTTGTAATTTCCGTCTGCGTTGTCGTGACCGCTCTTTCCTGTGGATTTAACTTTTTGGTAAAAACTCAACTCGTCGTGGTTGGAGGACAAAGAATGCTGAGTTTCATCCAAAGAACGCCATACCTACTGTGAAGCATGGGGGTGGAAACATCATGCTTTGGGGCTGTTTTTCTGCAAAGGGACCTGGACGACTGATCCGTGTAAAGGAAAGAATGAATGGGGCCATGTATCGTCAAATACTTATTTCCCTCATTAAAATGCAAATCAATTTATAACATTTTTAACATGCGTTTTTCTGGATTTTTTTGTTGTTATTCTGTCTCTCACTGTTCAAATAAACCTACCATTAAAATTATAGACTGATCATTTCTTTGTCAGTGTGCAAACGTACAAAATCAGCAGGGGATCAAATACTTTTTCCCCCTCACTGTAAGAATGATGTTCATTGACTACAACTCAGCATTCAACAGCATAGTACCCTCCAAACTCATCAAATAAATCATTCTCTCTACTATTATTCTGACATTTCACATTGTTAAAATAAAGTGGTGATCCTAACTGACCTAAGACAGGGAATTTTTACTAGGATTAAATGTCAGGAATTGTGAAAAACTTAGTTTAAATGTATTTGGCTAAGGTGTATGTAAACTTCTGATGACAACTGTGTGTGTGTGTTTGTGTATGTATTGTATGTGTTTAAATCCTTGCAAACAAAAGAGGTGAAAATGTTTATTTTTTATTTGTAAGGGTGGACACACAGATATGCATGCACTAACACACACACAAATAGCTGTTTTCACATGGTAAGCTTAAATTTCTCATGTGAAACCATATTTTCAATTTAGAGTTCACGTTTACACCCAACTAGCTCTCACAGTCTCACGTCAGAATTATACATTCATCCATGTTTCTCAAACGTCAAATTTAGAAGTGTTTAAGGTGAAGTTTCGACATTAACTCTGAATTGTTTAGGTTAAAAGGCTAACTTCTGGCATGACTCTGAATGGTTAAGGTAAGGGTTAAGGTTTGCGATAGGCTTAAAACTAGATTCGCAAAAACAACTTTCTATCGCTGGATTCGAACTTGCACCAGAGGCAGATGCTTAAGCCCATCTGCCATCCCTGTCCACGCCCTAGCAAACTTGAACCTACTTGAAGCTAACAGCGCTCACTGTTGTCCCTAGTGGCCGGATTCCACGTCATCTCCCGACGTCCTCAGGCATGGACGTCAAATACTGTCTTGTATCATGGGTGACCTGGCTGTTATAACATCACATTTTCACATGTGAGAAGAAAAACATGTTTTCACTTCACATGGGAATTGCAATTGCATAATTCCCAATTGCACAATTGCACATTTGCGGTTACAAATGTTAAAAGCTTTCCATGTGAATATCGAATATGCACTTCATCATGTGAAAAATTGAATATGCACTTCATGTGAAAAATCACACGTTCACATATGAAAAATCTAAATTGCAGTTTCACATGTAAGAAACATGCACAAGTGAAAATGTAACTTTCACATTTAGAATTGAAAGTTCAATGTGATGTAAGGTATTGTATTGATGTTTATCACCTTTTCTGATCACAAGGAAGTTGTGAAATATGAACAGAAAATATATAATATTATAGGCCAATTGAATATGAAAAAAAGGCAATTCTTTACACACAAAAACGCTACTAAACAAGAGATGATGCAAAACAACTGTCTGTATCTCATGAAAGAGAAAAGAATCAGAGAGCTATGGTTTAAAAGTTGATCTTGTAAAAATTTGTGTTAGCCGTCTTGGTCAAATTAATGTCAAGACCTCGGATTCTCGGTTTCTAATCCTGACAGTTACAAAAGCACACATGAGAAACTTACATGGGAAACATGGGAAACAACATGTGTCTGAGTCATGTGAACAATTAATGTGTAAAATCCATGTAAAAATTCACACGTGTCCGGAAATCATGTGCCTGACTCTGGAAAATTCCACATGCAAAAAAATATATACACACACGTGTCCTAAAACCACTTGTTCTTCTGACATGGATTTTTTTTCATGCGTTTTTTTGTAAGGGCAGGGAATTTTTTATTAGTATTCTCTGGCTATGAGGCCGCACCGACAGTGGGACCTCAGAGAGCAGCAGAGACATGAATACTTTAGCATGTAGCTACCCACCACTTTGACTCTGCATGACAGAACATGCCCAGCACTGGACGGGAGAGAGAGAGAGAGAGGTTGAGAGGGACAGAATGATAGGATGATAGATCATTAAAATAACACATACTGTACACATTTTGCCCTTCGTCCCTCTGTACTGTGAGGTCCCTGCAGCCTACGCTACCACAGTCTGCGTTTAACCGCCTCATCACAACACATTTCTCTCCACACCAGTGGAGGGTCTCAAGACAGATACACAGAAGTACGCACACACAGGGAAGAAAAAAAAATCGAACAGAAATTGCAATCCTCTCTTTCTGCCTGTGGAGAGCATTGGCCAGTACTCAGGGAAAAGAGTGGTTGCTGGGCAACGGGTTGTGGTTGCCATGGTGAATTTAAGTGGAACAGCTGGTCCAATCAGCATAAAGTGCGGGCAGGCGGGGGCAGAGCCAGCCAGGCTCATGCCAACACACACAGGAAGGAGAGAGACACTGCTGACTGAGGAATGCAGGATGGGGGGATGACAGCGAGAAGAGGATGATAGAGAAGAAGGGAGGAAATGTTTGACTATTTATGACAAGAGAGAACAGAGGACTAAAAAGAAGCAAGGCTATACAGGAAAAGAGATGTAAGGAATGGTGAGGAAAAAAATGAGGACTAAATAGTATATATGAGAGAAAGTGTGAGAAAGGGACAGAGAGAGAGATAAAGGTCAGGGCAGGAGACAGGGGAGGATAAAAGAGGACATAATAGGAAAGGCCTGTGGACAGTGGAGGATAGAGGTGACTAGACGAGAAGAGGAAAATAGAAAAGAAGTGACTGGATGAAAAAAGGAAAACTGTCAGTCAACAGTTATTCCCCTTTAGATCGGGGCTTTCTAGAATAATCAGGAGCACTACACCTGAGGAGAAATGCAGATTAATTCATTAATTCCATGTTAAGCACATGGTAAAAACGGCAACAGGATGTTATTTCATTTTCATACGTAGAATGGCTGTTCTTTTGTGACTATAGGTTTGCAGACTAGAGAGACATTATCTACAGTACGTTTTCCATGTCCTGTGTTAAGTGCGGATGATAGGAGATGGCCGATGAGTGCATGGGGGGATGGAGGAGGAAGGGGTGATGGGTGTATGTATGCATGGGGGCAGGGAATGAAGAGGATGGCAGGCAGGGTAATGTTTTGACTGATTTGGCTAGCTAAGCCTGAGGGGAATCACATGGTTGGTTCATCTGAAGGGACAGGCGCTGCACACATACTTTTCTCTCTACACTACTCAATTCCACTCGTGTTGGCTGCAAGCAGGACTAAATATTCCATTGGATTCAGAATATGATATTCTATTAAACTAGAAATTTCACACAGAGGTCGAGTGAAACAACAACATTAAGATAATTTAATCAGATGATGTGATCTACATGTGAACTCAACTCATGCAACACTCCATGGTTTTTCTCTCTCTTTGGGGAAACTGGTTCAAGGCCTTGTTAATTAGTGCACAATTCCCCAAAGGAATCCCCTTTCATCACATCAATCTCATCACATCATACACACACTTTCTAATTTCTGTTACTGTAAAACTCAAAAGAAAGGGTGAGCATTTCTAGTTATGTCAAGAAAATAACATGGTCAGATGTCTGATATATGTGTCTGCTATAGCTGGTATTGGATTCACTGTTTCCATCACAGCTGCCAATCCCTATCTGATAGATTGAAATCAGGCTTCTGAGATTGATGTGTAGGCCAGAACACACATGGAAACAGGGACATGAGGTGACCCCCAAGGGCGATCTTCTGGAGAGAGTGTGTCCGCTCTCCACTCAACATACAGGGTGACAGACACTGAGGATGACACACAGAGACAGAGATATACACAGACGTAGACAGACAAGTACACACAGTCAAAACACAACCAAAACTTTTAGGGCGCACACACGCTCTTCAAAGATGACACACACACTCCGAGTTCCACGCTTCAGCAAGCACAGAGGGGAGTGAGATGAACAGAGGGCTCAGTTGTTCATCAGCAACCTGATCAGTCCTTTCTATGACCAGAAAATACAGTGTGGCCTCCATTTTCTTACCAAGGGAATTAGAATTACTGGATAATGCAGAAGAATATTCAATTATTTTCCTCCAACTGTTCCTGTAATGATACATAACATACTGTATGAGTCCGAATGGACAGATTACAATACACTGTACGAGTCCGAATGGACAGATTACAATACACTGTACGAGTCCGAATGGACAGATTACAATACACTGTACGAGTCCGAATGGACAGATTAGAATGGACAGATTACAATACACTGTACGAGTCCGAATGGACAGATTAGAATAGACAGATTACAATACACTGTACGAGTCCGAATGGACAGATTAGAATAGACAGATTACAATACACTGTACGAGTCCGAATGGACAGATTAGAATAGACAGATTACAATACACTGTATGAGTCCGAATGGACAGATTAGAATGGACAGATTACAATACACTGTACGTGTCCGAATGGACAGATTACAATACACTATATGATTCCGAATGGACAGATTACAATACACTGTACGTGTCCGAATGGACAGATTACAATACACTATATGATTCCGAATGGACAGATTACAATACACTGTATGAGTCCGAATGGACAGATTACAATACACTGTACGAGTCCGAATGGACAGATTACAATTCACTGTACGAGTCCGAATGGACAGATTACAATTCACTGTACGAGTCCGAATGGACAGATTACAATACACTGTATGAGTCCGAATGGACAGATTACAATACACTGTATGAGTCCGAATGGACAGATTACAATACACTGTATGAGTCCGAATGGACAAATTACAATACACTGTATGAGTCCGAAAGGACAGATTACAATACACTGTATGAGTCCGAAAGGACAGATTACAATACACTGTACGAGTCCGAATGGACAGATTAGAATGGACAGATTACAATACACTGTACGTGTCCGAATGGACAGATTACAATACACTATATGATTCCGAATGGACAGACTCCAATACACTGTATGAGTCCGAATGGACAGATTACAATACACTGTATGAGTCCAAATGGACAGATTACAATACACTGTATGAGTCCAAATGGACAGATTACAATACACTGTATGAGTCAGAATGTACAGATTACAATGCACTGTATGAGTCAGAATGTACAGATTACAATACACTGTATGAGTCAGGATGTACAGATTACAATACACTTCCTTGACCATAGCAATGGCCTATCCTATATTTGATATTTTGTACTAAGAAAAGTATGCTGCACCAGCATAAAGCTAACATTTGATTATATATATTATTTGGATAATCTATTAGTTCATATTAATTCATATCATCAACGCTTATGCATCCTTATGCGTCCTTCACTCATGCTGCCGAACATACCCTTGTAAAACGGACTATCCTACCAATCCTCGACTTCGGCGATGTCCTTTACCAAATAGCCTCCAATACCCTACTCAATAAATTGGATGCAGTCTATCACAGTGCCATCCATTTTATCACCAAAGCCCCATATACTACCCATCACTGTGACCTGTACGCTCTCGTTGGCTGGCCCTCGCTTCATACTCGTCGCCAAACCCACTGGCTCCAGGTCATCTATAAGTCTTTGCTAGGTAGTCCCCCCTTATCTCAGCTCACTGGTCACCATAGCAACACCCACCAGTAGCACGCGCTCCAGCAGGTATATCTCTCTGGTCACCCCCAAAACCAATTCTTCCTTTGGCCGCCTCTCCTTCCAGTTCTTTGCTGCCAATGATTGGATCGAACTACAAAAATCTCTGAAACTGGAAACACTTATCTCCCTCACTAGCTTTAAGCACCAGCTGTCAGAGCAGCTCACAGATTACTGCACCTGTACATAGCCCACCTATAGTTTAGCCCAAACAACTACCTCTTTCCCTACTGTATTTATTTATTTTATTCATTTATTTATTTTGCTCCTTTGCACCCCATTATTTCTATCTCTACTTTGCACATTCTTCCACTGCAAATCTACCATTCCAGTGTTTTACTTGCTATATTGTATTTACTTTGCCACCATGGCCTTTTTTTGCCTTTACCTCCCTTCTCACCTCACTTGCTCACATTGTATATAGACATATTTTTCTACTGTATTATTGACTGTATGTTTGTTTTACTCCATGTGTAACTCTGTGTTGTTTGTGTCGCACTGCTTTGCTTTATCTTGGTCAGGTTCCAGTTGTAAATGAGAACTTGTTCTCAACTTGCCTACCTAATTAAATAAAGGTGAAATAAAAATACATTTTTAAAAATGAGGGGAGTGGAGCCCAAATGAGTCAGTGCCTTGTCATTTTTACCGTGGTCTGTTCCCTGTCAGTCCCCTCTGACTCCCATCATCATGACCAGACACAGGGTTTACAGCAGTGACGGACACGTGCACCTTCCTGTCACAAACACAAAGGATCCTGGGAGGCATGATTTCCAGGGCGACCGAGAGGCACCTTTCCTTGACCACAGATCAGAACGAGCCATTAGCTTGCATCTCAGGTACAGCAATATCGCCATGGTGCCCACAGCTCGTCATGGAGATCAAAGAGAAGCCAGCAGGTAACCTCAGTTGTTTGTGTGTGTGAATAAACAAACAAATTACATCACACGTGAAGGTCTTGAATTCATAAATGGTATTACTCAATAACTAGAAAAACAAGAACAGCGTTGACCATTATACAGTACAACTATGCCCCAGGGCCCAGTTTCCCGATAGCAATGGAACTTAGGCTTACGAATGTTGTAAAGATACATCTTTCCTGAAACAGGAAAACACCATGCAGAAAGAACATTCGCTAAGTGCGTCGTTGAGACACAGTGTCAGTACTGATAGGATCAAAAGAAAGGCAGCGCTGCTCTCAGATCAGCTTTCTCCATTCCAATCTTACCTTAACATTAGAATAATTCCACAATACTAACGACAGATCACGGATCAGCCGCGGACTGATTTTGTCTTGAGTGGATGGTCGGGAGGCCAGAACATAATGAAAAATGATTTGTAGACTCCAAATTGACCGCAAGAAGCCCAAACAGATATCATATTTGACTGAAATATAATCATTTTAAACCTTCCTTACATTTGTATATGATCACGTGTCTCTATTATGCGTGGGAATACTTGGGAACAGATTTCCTAAATGTAAATCACTTGGAGCTGATCTCCTGTGGTTCTTACAGTCTTTCATGTCCAACAACGAAAAGTACCAAAGGCTTTGTATATGTATTAAATATTAAATAAATAAATATTTATATATTTTTAAATTATATGAATAATCACAAATGTTTTAGGTGGAAAAGTACCCATTTCGTGAAAAAAAAAAGCTAATTCAGCCGTACGTTAAATTAAACAAGGGGTTTGTCCACACTTCGCAGGTTTCTGAATCATGAATTCACTGGTAGCGGAGCAGAGTAAGGCCTGCATCCAGCAACGCCACAAGTCACGTGACCGTTTTTGCAGTTGTTTCAGTAAGCACGACAGGGAGAGAGAGGGGGAGAGGGCAAACTCCACTGAACTAGTTTCAATCTATCGAATCCCTTCAGAGTTTCTGGATGTTGGGTTTTAAAAGTCAGGGATGTTAGAAAGCTGAGAGAGCTCTGTCTGCCTGAGGTGTGAGAGATACTCTGTATGTCCAGAGTTTAGTAGAGTCTCTACAAAGCAGAGCCTGTGACTATAGCTGATGGAATACCCTATACATGAAGCAACATTAAAGCTTTACACACCACACACTCATACACACACATTCATGCCAAATCAGGAGCGAGGGAGAATCAGGCAGAGAGAGACAAGAAACAGAGAGAGAAAGCCAGAGAACGAGAGTGCAAACAGAGAACGAGAGAGATCGAGAAAGCGGCAGAAAGTGAAAGCGTACAGAATTGAGTGTGGTTAGCTAGCTGTTAGCAGTGTTTCCCTCTCAGACGAGTCTTTAAACAAGTCCATCATGCCCCCTCTTAAAGGGAGTACTAGGATCTCCTCCAAAACTAACCGATTTAGAGTGGCCTGGGCTGGGCCCCCATGGGCAGTTGCCAAGTCCCCCATCGTCCCTCCCTAACTGATCCACAGCCAGCCCTGGTGGCAGGCTGTACTCACACCTATTGTGTTTGTCCACTGAACCACAAACAATAGCAGTTTATAGCACAATGAAACACCACGAGGAGGTATTAATTGAATATAATAGCCAGGAATAATTTGGATAATTTAACACCTTCTTATAAAACGAGAGGAGAGAAAGGAGGAGAAAACATAGGACTGAGGGAGAAATAAAGAAGACTGGAGAAAAAAGGATGCACACGTGCCATTGAAAAAGCATCACTCTCACACACAAGCCCCCCCCCCCCCCCCCACACACACACACAAAAGCAATAAAGTGTCAATATGACTGACATTGCTAGAAGATTGCAGTAAATATACAAATTTGTAAATATACTGTAAACCCTCTATCAGTAAGAAGTGTTTTACCGAGAATGATAATTACAGACTCCAGATTATTACAACAAATAACCTCTTCCGACCTCACATCCATAGATCTCTATCACCATTTACCTTTTCTTCCCCCCACACCACTCCCTCGCGATTCCTTCTCACTTATTTTTCTCTCATCTCTAGTGAAGGGTCCAGGCCCTTGCTGGTATAATAATTGACACTTTGTTGTCCTATCACATTTATATCTACACTGTGTGCCTGGCAGGGAGGAACAATGGGAGAGCAGGCAATAGAGGGATATCTATAGCTCTGAGAGCAGGACTGATAACCACACAGCACAGTCAATACAACCAATCATCCACTATAATCTCCTTGTGCAAGATTTAAACACTCCCCCAGACACTCCACTTTATATACTGCCGTTGTAGGACGAAAAGCTATATTTTTGTGTGAAGAGCAGCAGAGTATTCAGAAATTCATTAGTGGGTGGGCCTGCAGAAATGTGTGTGGGGGGGAAACAGCTCACTTCCTGCAATTCTACACATTTTGTCATTGGGAAGAGAGAAAATGCAGCATTTTAAAAGCTAATTAAAGCTATAATATACAGTTGAAGTCAGAAGTTTACATACACCTCAGCCAAATATATTTAAACTCTGTTTTTTTTTTACAATTCCTGACATTTAATCCTAGTAAAAATTTGTTACATCTGTAATGCGTGCACTTTTGATAAGTTATGATATACAGTTGAAGTTGGAAGTTTACATACACCTTAGCCAAATACATTTAAACTCAGTTTCACAATTCCTGACATTTAATCCTAGAAGAAATTCCCTGTTTTAGGTCAGTTAGGATCACCACTATTTTAAGAATGTGAAATGTCAGAATAATAGTAGAGAGAATTATTTATTTCAGGTTTTCTTTCTTTCATCACATTCCCAGTGGGTCAGAAGATTAGATACACACAATTAGTATTTGGTAGCATTGCCTTTAAATTGTTTAACTTGGGTCAAACGTTTTGGGTAGCCTTCCACAAGCTTCCCACAATAAGTTGGTGTCACGAACGTCATCAGGGAAATGACCGGACCAAGGTGCAGGGTGGTGAGCGTACATTTCTTTTTTATTTTGAATGTCGCCAACAAAAACAAGAAACAACAAAAACGACCATGACGCTGACTAGGGCAATACAGGTAACTGTTCTTCGGTTTGCAAGCATTCCCCTTTTTCCTCCAAACATAACTATGGTCATTATGGCCAAACAGTTCTATTTTGTTTCATCAGACCAGAGGACATTTCTCCAAAAAGTACGATCTTTGTACCCACGTGCAGTTGCAAACCGTAGTCTGGCTGTTTTATGGCGGTTTGGAGAAGTGCTTCCTTGCTGAGCAGCCTTTCAGGTTATGTAGATATTGCACTCGTTTTACTTTGGATATAGTTACTTTTGTACCTGTTTCCTCCAGCATCTTCACAAGGTCCTTTCCTGTTGCTCTGGGATTGACTTGCACTTTTTGCAGCAAAGCACGTTCATCTATAGGAGACAGAACGGGTCTCCTTCCTAAGCGGTATGACAGCTGCGTGGTCCCAGGGTGTTTATACTTGCATACTATTGCTTGTACAGATTAACATGGTAACTACAGGCGTTTGGAAAATGAATCATCAATCAAGGATGACCCAGACTTGTGGATGTCTATATAACATTTTCTGAGGTCTTGGCTGATTTCTTTTGATTTTCCATGATGTCAAGCAAAGAGGCACTGAGTTTGAAGGTAGGCCTTGAAATACATCCACAGGTACACCTCCAATTGACTCAAATGATGTCAATTAGCCTGTCAGAAGCTTCTAAAGCTATGACATAATTTTCTGGAATTTTCCAAGCTGTTTAAGTTAAAGGCACAGTCAACTTAGTGTACGTAAACTTCTGACCCACTGGAATTGCTATCTCTCTGTAAACAATTGTTGGAAAAATTACTTGTGTCATGCACAAAGTAGATGTCCTAACCGACTTGCCAAAACTATAGTTTGTTAACAAGAAATATGTGGAATGGTTGAAAAAGAGTTTTAATGACTCCAACCAAAGTGTATGTAAACTTCCGACTTCAACTGTAGATGTGTGGACTGCAGTAAGGGTCCTGGATGAACAGCTGTCTTGTTTACTAAGTGAACTAATAGAGGAGGCAGTGGCATGGTGCATATATTCATAGAACCACAGTGACGTGTCTCAATGTGTTCATATTGGGGTGTGGCCATCAATGTCCTGTTTGGACACTGACAAGTAGAGGGCGGATGAAAAGTGATTTAATATAATTACTCTTCTTACAATTCTGAAATACATATGATTAAACACAACACAATATACACCTAAATCAAAGTATTTGTAAAATGTTAGCTTTTTCCACACACAGTATTTACAACCACTCAAGGCCAGAAAACGACTTTACATGATACTGTACATATTTCGCCATTTTATCAAGGCTTTACACATGTTTCATTACTAGCACATGCCAGTTTCAAAAAAACCAGTATGAATTAAAATTCTACAAATTAAAGTGATGAATTGGACTAGTGCAATCGAATTGTGTTATTTACATAAATCACATGATTTTCATTGCACCGATTTCTATTGTGACCTCATGTTCCCATATCTCAAGTGAGGGTTTTTCCTGTTTCTTTACGTAGGTCCTCATATTCCGTGGAGACAGACTGGGGTAACACAGGAGGTACAGTGTGAGGAGAGGACATGGAGATGACACTGCAGAAAGACATACATCTCCCTGTTTTCCCTGCTCTACAGCAGGTCCAACTGGACATTGTGTGTAGGAAATAGAGGAAAACAATCACATATTATCATTACATATAATTTGGGGGATGGAAAGCAAAAATTAACTTTATTTTAAAATCACTGTTATGTGAAGACGTGATAGTAACTGAATTGGAGAGCAATAGGTTTGTTTTAGAGACCTATAATGTAAATTATTATATAAATTCATTATATGTCATTATTTAAAATGTGGATTTCAATGCAGTGTAACAAACACTTGTCAACAGTCACACATTCTGTCGGTCTCTTGCTACTCTCTCTAAAGGAGGAGCTTGTCCCAAACTTGACCACAGCTGTATGCAAAACCTCTCAGCTCTGCCCTCTCAACTGGGGCCCTACCCAATCAGCGGGTGCGGGTCCATGTGTGTGTGTGTGTATTATTCACAATAGCTTAGAAACAAACATAACTCCCAACCATGTATTCACCTATGTTATTTGTATTTTTTAAACAACCCTGAAAAACACACATATGCCAAGGAAATGTGTACTAAAATGTATGGTTTCAGATAACTTTTCATAAAAGCAACTTGAAGAACACAACCTTCCCCATATTTCTGATGTGTGTGCTAACGCCTCTAGTGCCTTGCCACTCCTCATCGCAACATATAATCAAGTGAACATTCGTCAGGCTTTGTCATCTGTCTATACCCGCTTCTTACTCACAGGCTGAATGTTGATGTTTTGGACATAATGGGCACACACACTGAGAGAGAGAGAGACGTGCTGGAGGCTAAGATATGCATGGCTGTTATTTACTTCAGGAGAGGAGTAGGAGAGCCTGAAAACTTCTCTACTGATCTCATCTCTACATCAGCAGGAGGCCAACAAACAGAGGGAGGCTGCAAATTCAGTTTGCCTGCAAACACAACAAACACACGGTCACAAACACACTGATACAGTAACACATAGCACACACATACACTGATTGGGCTGACAGTGAAATATAGAGAAAATGCATGGCATCAAAAAACATTTCAATGTTTTCAGTCGTTTTCTATTTCTCTAAGGTGGGGTGCATTGTGCTTTGAAAACCACATAACTACCCATGAATGGCATGTGAAGGAAAACAACAGGGTATGTGTGTGTGTATCAATTATTATTATAGCAAACTAAAACTAATCATGAAAAAAATATTTTGTAAACTGATTGGAAAAATAAATCTGCTTGAAAAACTAAAAAAACTATACTGAAACTATTATTTTGGACTCCCTCTACAATAACTACAATAAAATAACAACCATCATAAATTACGTTTAGTTTGAGTTTTTCTAAACTTTGGGCAAAAATAAAAAACAATTCAAGCTTCTGAATCTGTCAGGTAAATGCTGCCAGGTAATGTTTCAAATAGGCCTAGCTTGTGCATAGCTTGTGCATCAGTATCACAAGCTATCTAGTCTGTCTAGACAGATGTGTTGACTCCCACACTGTACCAATCAATATTCCAGCATACACATCTGTACAAGTACCTGTATCAGTTGGAACAGAGAGAAGGAGCCGGAACAGGGAAGAATGTCACTGCCTTATCCGGTGACGTCACCGCCTATCCACTTGTGGTAGCTAGTTAGCGATATGGAGAACGCAGAGGGTTTTTTTAATGAGCGCATTTCGCAAGTGGCTAGTTTGCATCCTCTACCTTCACTAAAACCACAGCAAAGGTTTTCCCTGCACATTTAGGTTTTGAATCATTCTGAGATGTGGGCCTCAATGACTGTATATGAATGAACATATGACATATCACCTACTGGGGAGCCAAGCCCAACCACTCAGAATGACCCTTCCCCCCCCCCCCCCCCCACAAAAAAAATATGTCATATATAATTTATTTTTGTACTTATCTTTTTATGCTCTCTACTTGTCAGTATTCCAAACAGGACATTATTTGTCTTTTTACCTAAACATGCAAACACCATCAGATTTAATTCATAGCAAGCAGTGCCATGAAGCAGTTAGTCAGATTTTATTAAATATAACAGAACCAATGATCTATATAAACCCTGGATTGCTGATGCTATGTATTGGCCTTTGAGAGGCTTTAAAGCCACTGGTCGGCCATATTGGCATTCCCCTGCAGGAGCAGTCCATCACAGGAATTTATGGAATTCTACAGTATTTCAAATAAATGTTTCAAGGACAAAATGACATGTATTTAAGTATTTTTTTTGTTGTTGTAGTGGGGACAGTAACATTAGTCATCTCAAAAAATTATACTTTAAGGAAACTTAAAGTTTACATGTTATGTGTTAACTCACAATATAATTTCAAAGTACGCATTAAGGTGTTTAATAAATGTGTCAAAATCGAATGTAGACATTAATAAATGCGTTTCTATAGCTTCACAATGGTGGGGGAGTGTCAAGATGGAGGCACGGTGGCTTCAACACAGCGCCCCCTATCAGTCATCTATTGTATATATAAATCATTGAACAGAACAGATGACCTAGAATGACATTCACTCTCACGGGATAGGTTGCCAAAAATAACTAACTGAAAGCCACACCCCCAATAAGCCATGAATTTGAATGCATTGAGGCATGTCACTGTGCTTCTATGGCTATATGCACCATGCCACTGGTGATTTCATTAGTTCATTTAGCGAATAAAACAGCTCATCATCCAGTGCCTTTATCACAGTCAACACACCTACTGTATATTTGAGCTTTAAGTAGCATTAAAAATTCTACAAAAAGTATAGAATAGCATACGATGAACTATAGAGCACATTCTTCTCTGGGCCCCATGGCAAAATGTGTAGAATTGCAGGAAGTTAGCTATCCAAGACTGCAGGAAGTTAGCTGTCCAAGACTGCAGGAAGTTAGCTGTCCAAGACTGCAGAAAGTTAGCTGTCCAAGACTGCAGGAAGTTAGCTGTCCAAGACTGCAGGAAGTTAGCTGTCCAAGACTGCAGGAAGTTAGCTGTCCAAGACTGCAGGAAGTTAGCTGTCCAAGACTGCAGGAAGTTAGCTGTCTAAGACTGCAGGAAGTTAGCTGTCCAATACAAATGTTTTTATAAAACTAAAACTTAATAAAAGAGGTGTAAATCAAGTTGGAAAACTAACTGAAAGTAAACTAATACAAAATAAAAATAATATCAAAACATTCTGGATGAGAGCTAGACTTTGAAGGGAGGTTAAAGTTGTGCTTGTGTTTTTCTCTGAATGGCTGAATGACCACTGGATTACAGAAATCCATAACCCAGACAAAATTAAGCCTAGCTACAGGAATGTCAATTGTTTGCCTATTTTGCTTTGAAATTTGAAATGCATCTCATGCTTTTATAGATCTGCATGATGATCCACTACTGTGTGTGTGTGTGTGTGTGTGTGTGTGTGTGTGTGAGTGTGTGTGTGTGTGTGTGTGTGTGTGTGTGTGTGTGTGTGTGTGTGTGTGTGTGTGTGTGTGTGTGTGTGTGTGTGTGTGTGTGTGTGTGTGTGTGTGTGTGTGTGTGTGTGTGTGTGTGTGTGTGTGAGTGAGTGAGTGAGTGAGTGAGTGAGTGAGTGAATGGGGTTCACTCACAGCTCAGCCCACCACTGGAGTGCATGGTTTGACCAAGTGTTTGTTATTTTGCCAATTACCATTTCAACTATTTCTCAGTGAGGATGGAGAGAGTTAGTGAGGCCGGGCCCCTTGCATTCAAATCACCAGCTGGCTGCATGATCTTGAAGGACAGTTTACTAGGCCCCTTGGATTGTTCATTGAACAATGGATTATTTTGTAAAGGTGTTTCTCTTTCGATCCGTGGACAATATTAGAGGGCCCTTCTGGCCTGCACTTTAGTAATGTTTGCAAAATTATACCTCTCTATATATGCCTCTCCAAACAAGTTCAGAGTCTTGTGCAGGTTTAAGGTTAAAATAAAAATGATGAAACGGTGTGTTAATTGTATAACGCTGCTTTGGTGGTAGAATAAGCGCACCGTAACAGACCCTTATGACAAAAAAATGTGTGTTGTCGATTTATTAGGGATTTGACCGTGCATTTGTCATGTATTTTTCGATTACATTTACAATGACTCAGCTTACATTTACAATGACAAAACGATCCCATTGTTTACGTACTGCAAATCAAATCCAAAGTAAATGTCTACACGTGCAGAAAGACGAACTCAACTAAGTGAACACACATAAATAATCAACATGCACAAGTATTTCTGATTGTCATATGAATGAATATGTCTTGGAATAGGACGTTGGACTTGCTCTCTCTGTATAGGCCTGTATATATGTTGACTATGACGGACTATAGGCTGCGTGTAACGAGCTTTTCTGCGGTGTCCAGAACACCAGGGAGTAACGATGACCTCTCCCTCCCCTGGTTGAAAAGGCCCATAAGCAGGGACCCAGCTGTGCCTATCCGGTCCTTCAACAGAGTGTCGGAAATTGGTATGATTTCCATGGAAAGTAGGCCTTTCACCCGGGGACCCAAATACTTCCATGATAACTTCAACATAGCGTCCACATTTCGTTTATGGTTTTCTTTTAATCAATATGTAGGCCGATAGAGCTAAATGTCACTGAACATTTGGAGTATATAATAATCAACGCAAATGTTTATAGGCGATTGTAATGAATGCGTGTTGCGTCTGTTATTGTAAGGCCTATTATTAGTATCCTCATATTTGTCGTTAACATCATTTATGTTTTACCAAAATTGTTTTCGCAGCTTTGTTTATCGTGTGATAGACCTAGGCGTTGCCATAGCCTACTTTTAAACGAGCAGTGCGGCTGCTCATTAGAGAAAAGTGCTGCAGAATTATCCCCAATTAACAAGCTTGTGAAGGCCTATTTAGGAATATTCAAAGTTGTACAGTCAAATGATTTCCCGCATTGTTTTGATGTCATGAAATAGACTCTCAAAGATCAGGTTTCGTGTATAAAGTATGTTGTGCTAATGTAGACACATTCTTCACGTGGAGCGCAGCAGGTGTATATCAGAGAAGACTTCGAATGGCATTATATACTGTTAACGTTACTGTGTCCTGAGAGAGACACATGGGAAAGAAATGGCGACCATGCTTTTGGACCTGTGTCTTCCTCTCACGTTGTCAATGAGCGAGCAGCAATAGACTCCAACTTTAAACATTACCTACTGCATTTTGAAGTTGCCCCAGGCATATTATTCCAATTGATACAGTGTCTTTAAGTGATATCTTATCAGTGGTTAGTCAATAGATGTTTTACTTTTGTGTTTATTTCAAAATGAATCTCAGTTTAATGAATCTATATATAGACGTATATGTATTTATTTACGCTTTAATGCTAAATCCAGGTCTGCTGAACTGATAAACCACTTTGTCGTGTTTGTAACCTCAAATACACAACTAAACAATAAAGACTGGGAGTTGGAGTTAATAAAATAAAGTTTGATGCTGGCTGTAGGCCTAATCCATGTTCGTGAACATTACTATATGTATCAGTACGCGCGCACCTTTAGCTGCGACATGAGAGTCGACATCCACAGTGGATAAAGTAGATCTGACAGTATACAGACAATACACATTTGATACCGGCAAACAGCTCAACCACAAAACAGGCTTTGCCTAAAACACACACACCTACCAGCCACCCACTCATTCGGTAGTAGTCTACTCTGCGCATCTTCGTACTGCCTACAACCAAATAAAGGTTAAACGAGCGAGAGAGAGGATACCCAAAGGATACGGACTATACAAATTATTTTATATTGTCACCCTAAATCTTCAATTTAAGGGATACATACTTAAAAATAATTCAACATGTCATAATATCTCAAACACAGGCGAACACTTTCCAAGCGTACTCTCAAAGTGCAGGGGCCGCAGCGCGCGCAACTGGGGCCGACTCCCCTCTCTCTTTTGTTGGGGGCTATTGCGGGGGGCTGCATGTTGGGATTGGGGGTGTAATGAGGGGGCTGCGACACCCCGATGGGGTGCATTTGCTATCCAAAGACCGTTAGGCAGAGGCTGAATGAATGAGGACAGAATGTCATTGTAATGCACCGGGACAACTCCCCCTTCATTCAGCCTTTGGATGTGGAGGCCGAGCAACCATGCAGCGAGGAAGAGAGACGAGATAGACAACATTCCCGGCCACATTTGGACGTCTCTCTCTCTATTTTCCCCTCGCCGTGTCCGGAAGACAACAAGTGTTTTTTTTACACTGTCAAAAACAGTGTGCGGTTTTTCTTTCTGGAGGGGATATGGCGATACATCGTCGCTGAACGCAATGAAGACCGTAAAAAAAGAGCGTGAAGGATTGTTGGAGGGAAGCTTCGCAGCACGGTTATGTTTAAGAACAGGAGAAGTATCTGTGCCGACTGATTGAAATTCCCGTCTCGGGAGTATTAGTCTTGTTTTTAAAGGACGTTATTATTTTCCTCTCTAGCCAATACACATGTTATTGTTTTTATTGTGGATACCGCCTTTTCCCAAGCATTGGTAAAAATGCAGCATTTTAATTAGATTGGAGACGAAATTCTGGCACAAAACTGCAAAAGAACAGTAACGATATTAGTGGACCTGAAATCTCGTTTAGGTTAGGATATGTAGATACGGTCGTGGTTGAAACAGTAGCCTGAAATAGATCCTTAACAACATACATTTGAACATACAACATTTGCAAATATATAGCCTCGATAATTGATGGTAAAGTGCTTCGCTCTTTGTTCAAGCGAAAGTGGGTGGTAGAAGAGAGAGAGAGGGATGTGTGTGTGTGTGTGTGTGTTGGGGGGGGGGGGGGGGGGGGGGGGGGGGGGCATTTGAATACACCATGACATTTTCGTCCGTGATAGCTAGCAATCGATATATTCCGGGGATTTTGATTCGGTGCGGTAGGCTATACATTCAAATGTATCATCTTCGGCTTTGTTCAAACGAAATATCATTACCTCACACTAAATTGTGTTATTATGAAATAAGAACATAGCTGTATCCTGCACTCAAAAACGAGTCTATAATATTCATAAGAATTGCCGAATTTTTATCAGTTTGGCTATTATCAAAAGGATACGTGTGCATGGGGACAAATTATTTAGAATTGCATTCAGACATGTGGTTTTCCTATTGGGCCGAAATGTTGACATCTTTGGCTTATATCTTTAGATAGGCCTGTAGGCTACTCTTTGCTAATATATAGACCTACAAACTAGACCTTTAAAGACGCATTCCGGCTATTTTTGAACTTTTTCTGTTGAACAACAATATCCCAAATATAATTAGGGCTACAGTAATGTACACTCACTTAAAGGTAAAACTATACGATTTAAATAGCGTTTTTTTTAGACTACTGAAAACTTCAAGGAGTTGGTCTGATGTGTCCTCGGCCTCCTCTTGCTTGCGGAAAGTGAAGTTTGAGGTGTACACTTTGTTAAGTAAATCAGGTGATAAATTAGGGGAAAATGAGACTGGAGTACTGTGTGTTTAAACAAAAACAACACACAGGCTTATATCAAAGACAGTAAAATTCGTTAGGCCTAATAACTACATTCGTGAATTCGAAGCCTAAAATTAGCCTTTATATTCATACACGGTCCAAACACCAGCGTAGTTTTTCTCCGTATAAACACCAGATGTAGCTAATATTATATCATAGCATTCCTCCTCTTTTAATATCAAAATAATAGACTAGCATAGGGTAACTGGGGGTAATTACCCCCCCCTAAGAACAATGCCCAATTGCTGACACAAAAAAAGCTATGTTTGGTCAAATTAAGTACGCTATGTGGATAATGGTCTTGCTTAGGCAAACAAACTATTTTATGAATGGAAATAAGCGGCTACACTTGACACTTTCTTAGTGGCATTTTCCCAAGTACCTGGGTAACTAAAAATAAAATCCAGAATTAAGGCTATAGGCTATAGGCTATAGGCCTGCACTTACTGTAGAAGTAGGGTACCTTAATCACCCCCTCATAATGTCAGGTTTATATTCCCTGTTTAATCTCAAAAGGAGCCATTTTAGTTCAAGGCCAAAGAGAGGCGTGTTACATGTTGGAACACAATGACCATGGTAAATGTGTTATACATAGGGTTGATAGGACAACGTTGTGATTGTTATCTAATGCAGCAGACATAAATAGATTGGGAACACTACAGTAGGCTAGGCCTATGCGTCACCGACGTAATCATTGTGTAGGCAGGCTACGTGTGCTAACGCTGCCGTGCAGAATGTCAGCCGCGTGGTTTCAAGGACATTGTTGCTGATGAGGATTTGGTTAATGGGGGGAGAGAACTTGGGCCCGGGCCATGACGTCATTGTGTGCCGATGTAATCCTTTTGCGCTGAGTCCAATCAGCAGAGGCTCACGATTGTCTGGGATGGGAAGAGAGAGGCGCGCTCTAATCCGCGAGACTGGTGGGGCAGGCATGCATCCAGTGGTTCCGTGCAGTGCCGAGGAACGGTCCAGATTAAAAAAGTAACAGAGAGAGAACGGGTTCCAGTCCTCTACAGGCACCAAAGGAGTGCCCGATTTGCCGGGGAGAGAGGACACCGATGGCACACGCTGGGTTCTAACCTATTTTTTCAATGGAGAAGAAAATACATGATGTATTTTTAGAGACGTGAAGAAAACTGCTTTCTTGAATTGCGAGATGGCCAAATAGGGAAAGCTTTGTAACGCATGCGGCCAAAATGCTTAAAGATTCATATTTGTATGTAATCATACTATAATGTATATATATATATATATATATAGCCTGTCAACAGAATGAGAGGGAAGAGCCATCCAGCGTTTCAGCGGAGTGCGTTTGTAACGGACAAGTGGAGGAAGTGCATCTCAGCTATGCTTCGAGCGCATTCCTATTTCCATCACCGCACAATGGGATGTACATCAGTTGAAACAAATAGCGTCTTTGTGATACACAATCTAATAGCATTTGTCTATGAGGACAAGCCATAGGCGGCTTTTGTTTTTGTCGTTTTTTGATGTACAGAGAGATGTCGTTTTGAACATGGACAGCCAACAACAGATGCGTAAAGGCGAACAGCTGCTAAAAAATCTAGAGCAGAAATGTCACTGAGCTATTAAGCTTTATGACAGATGGATAGCATTATCCAGTCTGCAGTGGCGTATGGAGTCGGTGTTGCGCTGTTGCCTTTGTTAGTGTGTGCATATAAATGCTATAGTGGAATGTGATGGTGCGTTTCAACGAAGAACATGGATACGACTGAAGTCGTGTAGGATTTCAATCACAGTGGTCGGGGCAGTGAGTTGGTTAAGGATTGTTTGTTTGTTTGTCTCTGTCTGTCTGTCTGTCTGTCTGTCTGTCTGTCTGTCTGTCTGTGCGTGCGTGCGTGCGTGTGTGCTCGTGCATATAGTGTTTGGCGTGCTATGATCCAAGTCCAAGTTTTGCATGTCCTCCTTGCTTCTTTCAGTGCCACGAAGTTGGGTGTAGGTTCGGGTTTCGACATTGCAGTTTACGTATCCACGGAGGGTGACCAGTTTTCGTATCTTTGCGGGGTGGTGTCGTCATGAAGGGTTATCACTCTGCGTGTTCACGGCGGACCTTGATTTAATGTCCATACAATTAAGGCACGCGGTGAATGCCAAGAGAGGAATCTACACAGCATCGAGTTCACTGATATATGCATTCACTCAATCTGCATTACGCGTTGACGACACTAACCTTTCCATATTCATAATGTAAGCATTGACATCATCTTTGAGCGTTGAGATTACAGGTGTTTGTGTGCGTGTTCACTCTTGAGTGCATGCGCAATGCGTAAAGTGGGTGGTGTTTGTGGCTTCTGGCTCTTAGCAAATTCATAGATTTTACATCTACATCCAAACCAGACCTGCGTTTAGTTTATTACCTGACTGAATACAAAACCAGACCTGCGTTCAGTTTATTACCTGACTGAATACAAAACCAGACCTGCGTTTAGTTTGTTACCTGACTGAATACAAAACCGGACCTATTAAATCTCAACTCCATTTAAATAATGTGTTGGTACATTTCAATGAGCGTATAATAATGTCTGCGGGCGCAGGTCTGTTTCTTGGCTAAAACTACAAGGCCCCGCAGTGATGAAGCATTGATGGAACTGCAACCCTAAGCCTTCATGAGGCGTTGGCGTTTCTTTACTTTTATATTTTTACATTCTTGTCACTGTCCCAAAATATTACAATACGCAACAGATTCAACATATTTTTAACACACAATGAAATAGCCAAACTGACAACGAAGTGAATTAAAACAACACATTGTTTTCGACTCCCCGTGGCCTTTGTGGTTAGGCTACCGCCATAACGCCTTGTCATGAGCGTTCCCGAGTCAATGCCACCTATAGGAACCATATTGACAAGGAATATCACTGGAGGGAGCTATAGGCTTGATTGTATAAATGCTATGTAGCCTAGGCCAACTCAAATACGGACTATTCAAAAATGACTCCGACCTTAAGTTTTTCTATAAAACAATTGCTTAGCAGCAACAAAACAACAACACATAGACATACATACAATGTAGACCTATTATATAATTGCAGCAGGCCTCCGAATCACCAATAATAACTTTACTGGACCCAATATCATATAGGCATGTTTGATAGAGAAGACAGTTCCGAGGATATGGATACTTTAGATATTCTGAATGATTGAGAGTGTTATCAAGATCGCTCAGGTAAGTAGTTGGTTGTATCAATAGTGAAATATATATTCTGATTAAAATGTCCGAATATGTTTTACAAGGTCACGTTGTTCTAATTATTTTCCACGTTAGGTCCATATGTAGCCTACACATGGAATGTTTGTTCGATATAAGCAATAAATGAGTGCAATAGGCTATTATTTAATTGTATGTGTGATTTTGTTACAACTTAGGAAAGGGGGAAGGTTTCAGTTCAATAATGATGTAAAATAGGAATACCGGTATAAAGTGCGTATGTGACAACATTTCGAGCAACACAAGACATTAGGCCTATCAAGATCACGTAGTAGGAATGTCTAACGAATTGAGATTTCCTCAGTAGGCTGGTCTATCGATAGTGTATCAGGACCATGGAAAGCTCCCGCCAGGTTGCGTGGATGAATTTAGCAATAGAACGTTTACCATAGGTCTAGCCTAGGACTAACATGATAAAAGGGCTGATAGCCTACTTAGTCCCGTCGCTGTCCAGGGAGCAGACAGGCCGACGACTCCTCTCAATCTCACTGTTCTGGGCGGTCTTCTCAACTCGTCCCACCCAATGGCGGATCTGTAAAGCAGGAGAAGCCTTGTTTAGATTAATTCACGTAGGCATAGACCTGTGTCTATATCATGCTGATGTTAGGCTACAATTCATTGTGCCTCTTGAACCAGCAACTAAATAAACGTACATCACTTGAATACAGTGTTGATTTTAGCATTTACATCTTGGTGTGGCAACCCCGAAAAAATTTGGGATGCATGCCAGCAAAGCCACTTCACAACACTAAACAATACATTAATTGCACTATAACGGTAACAAACGGTTCCCACAAACTGTTAGGGCCTACATAAATCTGCAGAGTCCCAACAGCAGTCACAACACCTTACCACTGCTACACCTGTCTATTAAGCAGAGCCTTGTCTGGCAGCGAAACAGTTCATTAATTTACTACCTTTTAAAAAAACATAGCTGATATGGCTGACTTGTTTAAACAAATGTGGTTTCTACTGACAATTGAGATGTACAAACTATGGCATAAGGGGACGACAAGCGGATAAGAGGCAAACCGTAATTTAGATTAACACATCCATGAGCAAACTAGGTCTGATGTAGTCAATATAACTATTTGTTCAGCACTTTTGAAATGTACAGTGACATAATTCAGAACATGGGCTGTTCTTACAGTATTCTCCCTGTACACCAAGTCATAACAGTAGGATACATATAAGCATATAAGCAGACATTGAAAGCTATTACAATATTAGATTATTACATTTCTCTCAAACAGACTATATGCTACAAGTCCACCATCAACTCAGAACAGTAGGTGAAATGAAGAGGTAAAAATTAACCAAATGTTTAAGGTGAGGCACATGGGCAACTAACAGCTTACTACACAACATACACTTAGTATTACTTTCTTTGCTACAGTGTGCATATCTCCCTGGCATATTACATCATTTATGCAGCAGCATACAATACATTTTTTGGACTCACCTTGTTGTGCTGTGCTCACTTGAACAGCAAGGTGGCGAGGCGGTCCTTCATGGGCAAATTTTGTCATCCAAATTTATCATCAAAGTCTGGCATTCTCTGGATTTATGGTGCTTTCAAGACAACTGGGAAGTTTAAAAAAAGTTGAATCATGATGAGGTCAGTGATCTTCAAATCGTAGCTCTAGAAATAGGCTCGAGTTCCCGATTTACAATTCTGAGTTGGATGAAAGTTCAAAACATATTTTCCCAGTAGTAGCTCGTTTTCCTGAGTTCCCAGTTGTCTTGAACTCACTAAAGCCAGATTTTGCAGTAATGAGTTACCAGTTGTTTTGAGCGCAGCATAAAAAATGTTTAATTGACAGCATGTTTATAATTTTAAACTAGGAAAATATAACCTTAATCTTAGACTTGGGAACACACAGACACTCCACTCAATAGCAGGCTAATGATTGCTTTGCAATGCACTGATTCCTTCCAAACCACTCATTGTTGAATTTGCGATTTCCAACTTGTTGTGTAATGTTTATATCCAATGGCCGATGAGCACCGATACGTTTTATCTATAATTTCTCTTCATATGACAAGGATTAAAAATAATTTGCCAGTAGATTGTCGACTTGATTCAAGATGACGTCTGCTAGCTAAGATGTTGAAAGTGTGACGTTGACGTGATCAGTCCAATCTAAGCTACTGTACGTATAACTTGATTTGACATAATTTATATGTGGCCAATGACCTTGAGCCTTCTTGGATGTGCACTTCTAATGTAGCTCTATGGCAGCACCCAAGGGGCTAGAATTTAATTTTAGAGCTCTACGCTTGGCGGTGATGTAGTGTCCCCATGAGTGACAGAATACTGAACCAATCACGGCGCAACGCTCCATGTTTTCTGCGGGCTTGCCCCACCACCACCGAAATCACTTAGCTAGGCTGAAACACCTACATTTTGGGGCTGCATTACTAAAGAAAACCAAAAAGAGAAAATATTTGTATGCGGCTTTATTAACTCAATTATATATATATATTTTTACACTGTTGACAAACTGATATGTGACACGTATTAATGCCAAAATAACAGACAAAACAGGCATACCCCACCCCAAAAAAATGTAACATTTTTTTTTGCCCTGAATGACAGGTCGCCATCATATACTTTCATCATTCAATAAAATTTACGTGGGCTTGACCTGAGCTGTTTCCTGACTTATTTTATAGGTCTGCTGATCTATTCAAAATAGCACATTAGTGTCAGTGGAAATGTAGGCCTACTGTCCCGAACAAGGGAGTTACTTACCTTCACATGTTCTGCATCAGGTTTGGGGTTCAATTTCATTTCCAGTAAATACACTTTAATTCCAATTCCATCTCCAACTCAATGCTTTTCAATGAGGAACATTTGAAATGGAACTGACCCTGGCTCTGCATACATTTTCTCATTCTAGTCTTGTCAAATTGTCTTCATATGGTTCTGCATCAGAATGTTATGAAGTAGACACCCAGATCCTGGCATAGTTGTCCAACAAGAAAAGAACATGACTCAATATACTGGAAATTTTTGCCTGAAATGAAAATGCAATTCCAGGATGCCACTTAGGTCATTATAATGGCCAGTTCAAATCCATCACCCAGTTGATTTCAGTTCAATACAACACAGCTCTTGGAGACAGGCCCTTTCTGTAAAAAAACATTCACGGTCATGTTTTAAATAACAACATCTCTCTAAAAAATGGTCAACAGTAATGAGATGAAAACAAAGTGCTTGATGCTAAATAGTTTATTTATAGTTGATTTCTTCTAATGGAAAAAATTAAATAAACCAAGATTGGGTTTTAAAAACCTTACAGGTTATTCCCACTGATATAGCTATAGTGGTTTACTTGTAAGTCTATACGATGATAATTCCTTTTAATATTTGTTATTTAATTTCATTATTCTGTAGTTGATATAATTTATTTTAAAACCACAAACATGGCCCTCATACATCAAATAATATGACACGTGCATGTAAGTCCTAAACTAAACTATAGGCATCACAACCATTCCATGCTTCTTGACCAAAAGAAAGACAAAAGTGATGCGTGTCTATAGGGTAAACTATAGGCATCACAACCATTCCATGCTTCTTAACCAAAAGAAAGACAACAGTGATGCGTGTCTATAGGGTAAACTATAGGTATCACAACCATTCCATGTTTCTTGACCAAAATAAAGACAACAGTGATGCATGTGTATAGGGTAAAGTATAGGCATCACAACCATTCCATGCTTCTTAACCAAAAGAAAGACAACAGTGATGCGTGTCTATAGGGTAAAGTATAGGCATCACAACCATTCCATGCTTCTTGACCAAAAGAAAGACAACAGTGATGCGTGTCTATAGGGTAAACTATAGGCATCACAACCATTCCATGCTTCTTAACCAAAAGAAAGACAACAGTGATGCGTGTCTATAGGGTAAAGTATAGGCATCACAACCATTCCATGCTTCTTAACCAAAAGAAAGACAACAGTGATGCGTGTCTATAGGGTAAACTATAGGCATCACAACCATTCCATGCTTCTTAACCAAAAGAAAGACAACAGTGATGCGTGTCTATAGGGTAAAGTATAGGCATCACAACCATTCCATGCTTCTTGACCAAAAGAAAGACAACAGTGATGCATGTCTATAGGGTAAAGTATAGGCATCACAACCATTCCATGCTTCTTGACCAAAAGAAAGACAACAGTGATGCGTGTCTATAGGGTAAAGTAAAGGCATCACAACCATTCCATGCTTCTTAACCAAAAGAAAGACAACAGTGATGCATGTCTATAGGGTAAACTATAGGCATCACAACCATTCCATGCTTCTTAACCAAAAGAAAGACAACAGTGATGCGTGTCTATAGGGTAAAGTAGCTTTCTCCACTCGTCTTCTTTCCTTTATCTATACTGGTGCGAAAGAGGACTGATGAAAGAAACACCACGTAAGGCATCCACCCATATGGCTTTAACACTGTGTTTTCACATTATTGCAGATCAAGAAGAAGAAGGAAGTCACTTTAGACGGGAAGAATCTCAATTGCATACTTCTAGCGTCCCCTCTCATCATCTCCTTCTCAAAACCGGTTGGACAAGAAAGCCATAGGTCCCGCCCCTCTGACCTTCTCCAATGGGTTTTGAGGAGGCAAAAAGAGGACGAGTATGCAATTGAGATTCTCCCTAAATTGAGATGCACCCAGGGTGTCCCCTGTATAAGGTCATGTCTCCAGTCATACGAGGACTATACACGACACTGGCCAGGTAGAGGGGCAGCTACACTACAGAGTACAGACAAATCCAACAGAAGGGACTGTGGTGACACAATCGAGCACCACACATCCAGCAAGTCTGGAACTGATCCACACACAAGTTACACAACTTCATGAACTCAAGAGATGAGTTCATGCTCATGTACAGTGAGTGGCAGCATTCACATCCATGTCATTACTTTCATTAGCACTCTGTCCTGTCCAAGTGTTCTACACGTGCTTCTACACCTGCATTGCTTGCTGTTTGGGGTTTTAGGCTGGGTCTCTGTACAGCACCTTGAGATATCAGCTGATGTACGAAGGGCTATATAAATACATTTGATTTGATTTGATTTGTTCACAGACACATGGCATAAAATGACAGAAAACATTAAAAAGCAGTAAGCACTACTCAAAGGATTGTATGGTATTTAAAGCTGGAATCCGTAGCTCCTTTTGCGATACTAAAACAAATGCATTACTTCAAACAATGAACACGGTTTGTTTCCCCTCATACATCAATGCACATCATTGCACCTGCGATAGACCAGAAGAGTACACTCTTCTATGATGATATATATAACATCAATGTGCTGCTGGATGCTTCGCTCCTCCATTCATAAACAAAACAATAACAAATGCGGCGCTGTTTCACCTAATGCAGATTCCAGCTTCAACCTGTTGACAGCCTGCATGATTACACATTGTAGGCTATTAATTAGAGAGATACTTTCAATGTTCATCCCCCAATCAATCTCTATGGATAGATAACTCCTGATACCAATGACTTACTTTCCTATATTATCATTGACTCCATTCTAAAAGCACACACACATTTTCAGCAACAACGAAAAACACAGAAACCATATTTCGTTCTCATGTAAATCAGTTATATTATTTTCAGGTTATACATTGTAGACTTTCTCCATCACTATATGTTCCTAAGTTAAAGCTTGGCATTACAAAGGAAATTATAGATTGCAGAGCTCTACAGTGCATCCATTTCAATCGCATATGCCGCCTAAATATTTTACTGAGCGACCTGGAAATTTTATTTTAGGAGCACCAGTGGACTTAGAAAGAAAAACCACCCAGATGATAGCTGTTGCACTGATACTTCACTATACCGCAGCGCCTGGGTGCCATGGAAAACTCCCTGAGCGCAGATTCATGACCGTCGTGCTTGCACCATTACAACAAAGAAAACGGCTTGTTATTTCAATCATTTTTTCATTGTGCTCCTAAATAATTTCTTTGTGTGCTCCTACATTTTTCAACTAAAGCACACACGTGATCCTTGTAAAAAGAATCAGCGTAGAGCCCTGGATTTATAGCAAAACCACATTTTGAGAAGCACAAAAAAGTCAAACAAAACAAAGGATTAAGACAAAATGATGGCCAACGGACAATTAACCGAAGTGATTTTCCCCAAAAAGAGTAACAAACAATTCAATCATATGTAGCAGTTACATCACATAATTAAAAAATCATTTTAAAATGGTGAATGCTACATTTCTCTTAGACTGGCTTGAATACATACGTGAACAGAATCTCCCAATGATGAAACATACAAAACCGTCATTTATCAAAACAAACCAAAGTGTGTGTGGGGGGGGGGGGGGGGGGGGGGGGGGTGTAAAATTGTACAATTTTGGATTCAGATGGTGAGAGCTCCGTCATCCTGGAGGACACACATCAGTTACTTACTTCCCAGAGGCCTTTGCACTTCCTCCTGTGAAATGTCCAGAGTCTGTGACTTCACACTATCCTTGATTTTTCCAGCACGGTCAGTTGAAGAGCAGTTCATTTGACATGTCATCAATAACTAGAAAATAAAATATTAAGGCTCCAGAAAAGCAGCTTTCTGAACTGAAAATTGCCAAAAAATATATACTTTGTTGATCTTGAATGAAAAATAGATAAACCATTGAAGTCTTATTAATCGCACACAGTTCCAAGTCCGAAAATGTTGCCTTTGGTATCCTCCAACCCTGTAGGCACAGTTAAACCTCTGAAGCATGGCAACACCACCCCCTAATGGACAAACAGGAGCAGGACACGGCAGCTCCTGATTGTACAGAAATATAAAGTGGCAGACATTCTCTTCTCCTTGGTGCTGTCAAACCCTGATTCAATTTGAGCAAGAGAAGGGAGGAAGGGGGCAGGAAAGGTCCAAACCAACCCAGTCTGACGAGAAAGAGTACATGACGGAGAGAACGTAAAAATCAGAACTAAAACAGTGGCTAGGTAGTACATTAAATCAGCTTGTTATCCAAGAGGCACAAGAGGTGGTGGGTGGTACCTGGAGCACAAAGCGCAAGTCTTAACGGTGGTGGCAGAAATTCACCACGATTAAATATTTAAAAAAATGACTTATTTTTTAAAATAAATTCTGAATTCCTCTGTCTTTTAAATCAAAGTCCTGGTGTAAATGTTGATCAAGCCAGGGATAAATGTCTTCTACTGTCTTCTCCTGTTTTGGCACTCCTGTGGGGAGACAAGAGAAGGACATGAATAACATTGAATTAGTATCCATTAAATAACACTCCAATAAATAAATCTAAACCACAACAGTCACCAAAAAGTGATCCCAGTTAAGGGAAGCTGGTACCTGATCCAGTCAAGTTCGGTTCTGGATGGGTGCAGATGGCTCAAACACCTGACAGCAGGAGTAGAGGGAGAGAAGAAGAGGTGGCAGTATATAAAGCAACTTCTTATGGACTTCTGTTGAAGGGATACGATAGGCTCTAAACGGATCATGATAGGCATACCATTTCATATTCACCAAGATGACAAACGACAAAACAATGTCAATTAATCAAATGTCTTTTACCTGTTTCAGATGACAGCCTTTGAAACAGGTAAACATCAATCCAACTTTATGAGAGATTGTTTAGCATCCGGAGTGGATGGACTTAACCAGACCAGTGTATCTAACCCACCTCCTCCTCCTGCCTCTTCTCATAGTGGGAGAAGTCATCGAAGATGGCGGTGGTGTGCTTGATGATCTTCAGCACCTGCTTGGCCTTCTCCAGAGGGACTTCCTGGGTGTCCCGGGAGTTGGTCACCGGCTTGTTGTCGTTGTTCTCAAGGCGGATGTGGCGCAGCTGGCTGTTGGGCACGTCCTTCACAAACAGCCAGTCCACGTCAAACTTACCCTTCCACTTGTCCTGCGCCCACACGCCAGCGCTAGTGCCGTAGTCCACGGGCGAGCGCATCTCTGCCACGCCACAGAAGTGGCCACTGCCGTTGACACTGAACAGCAGGTAGACGGGTCCCTTGAAGTTGAGGCCCCGGAAGGCCCCGTCCAGGCGCTTGTTGCCGTGCTCGGTGCTGCACCAGATGGAGTACTTGATGGAGCAGTGGATGTCGTCCACAGAGAAGCTCTTGATGATGAACACACGGCCGTTCTTCAGGTTCCACTCAAACTCCTTGGGGTTGTAGCTGTGAGCTGCACGCAGCTTCTCCAGCACCGGGTGGTTCTCTGCTCCACCAGGTACCATACTGGCAGGACCGAGGGAGGCACCGTTACCCCGGCAACTACGGCAATCATACTGCCACCATCCATTCCGGCCCCTATCTGCCCGTAGCCGAAATTACAGTTGCTCGGTGCAACCCAGCGGGTCTGGGGTGGTGGGGTTTGGGTGTGGTTCTGGTAGGGTTGAGGGGGCTGGTGGTGCTGGTGCTGTAAGGCCATGGGCTGTATCTGCTCCTGCACCAGGGACAGACTTGTGGAGGTCTACCATTTTTTCTGAGGTCTTGGCTGATTTCTTTGATTTTCCCATGGTGTCAAGCAAAGAGGCACTGAGTTTGAAGGTAGGCCTTGAAATACATCCACAGGTACACCTCCAATTGACTCAAATGATGTCAATTAGCCTAACAGAAGCTTCTAAAGCCATGACATTATTTTCTGGAATTTTCCAAGCTGTTTAAAGGCACAGTCAACTTACTGTATGTAAACTTCTGACCCACTGGAATTGTGATACAGCAAATTATAAATGAAATAATCTGTCTGTAAACAATTATTGGAATAATGACTTGTGTCATGCACAAAGTCGATGTCCTAACCAACTTGCCAAAACTATAGTTTGTGGTTGGAAAAACTAGTTTTAATGACTCCAACCTAAGTTTATGTAAACTTTTGACTTCAACTGTATACAGAATTCTTGCCACCAACAAAATGTTGAATATTTGGGGCATAAAATTATTGAATCTCTGAAGATTTTGTTGTGAGGATACAGAATCAATAGACCATTTATTTTGCTATTGCCCTCAGGTAGTCTGTTTCTTGTATCGGGTTCAGGAATGGCTGAAAATGCACAGCATTGATCTAAAATTGACCCTAGAAATAGTATTGTTAGGAGATCTGGAGAGACCGTGTCAGTCAATTACTAATATACTCTTAGTAAAAGTATTTATCTTCAACTCGCAATCTTTGGATTATATTCGATTAGATAGATTGAAATTGTACGTTAAACATCACAGCATAGTTGAAAGATATATGTTGAGTAGAAATCCAAAGAGGGTGGCAAGCAGAGATAGGTGGGATGGGCTGAGGGTTGGGATATGGAATTGGAAACAAGTGTTGTCCTTGATGTCAGTTGTAGTTTCTTATTACGTTTTTTTTTGCATTGTTGTTTGCTGTTTTCTTCTGTCTTTCTCTCTTTAGTTCTTTCTCTTGGTTGTTGGTGCATTGGGGGGGGGTTCTTGTGGAGGGGAATGGAATTAATTGTATTTTTTATTTTTCTTCTTGGGGGGACTGTGGGAGGGGTCTCGAATGGTTGAGGGACAGCTATTGGGGAACTGTGGGGGGGATCTTGGAGGGAGATCTGTCAACGTGCCCTTGAGCAGGGCATTGACCCTGGATGAATCTGTGTGTCACTCTGAATGGGAGTCTGTTTGATGACTGGTATGTTGTAGTTGTTGAGCGGCTTCACTGCAAGTATATTCTATGTTTTGGATATTCAATAAAAAAAAGAAAAAAGAAAATGAGGTGACCAAAGTCTGGGTAGTCCAGAGCATTTCATATGCAGCAGCTATTAAAAGGGTTGAGGGTTTGAATGGTGCTCCTGAAGAGTCCATTGTGGTGGATAGGCCTTCACTGTAGGCTGCAGAGTTTGCCTTTCACCAGCAGGATCCTGACATTTTCTTCTTAAGGCTAGGGGGCAGTATTTGGAAGTTCGGATGACTGACGTGCCCAAAGTAAACTGCCTGTTACTCAGGCCCAGAAGCTAGGATAGGCATATAATTGTTAGGATTGGATAGAAACACTCTAAAGTTTCTACAACTGAACTGAAATTATATGGCAGGCGGATATCCGAGGAGAATCCATCCGTAAATATTTTCAGGCTTGTTTTTTTGAAAAATTACTTAGTAATTGTAGTTTTTCAAGGTGGCTCCCTTTTTGGACTGTAGTCTTGTGGCGCACGTGGATGAGGGCGTGCACTTTGCTATTTATCTCCGGTATTGAACATACTACATTCAGTCTTGAATTGTATCATTTATTTACATATTAGGGTACATGAGGATTGATTAGAAACATTGTTTGACTTGTTTGGATGAAGTTTATTGGTAACTTTTGGGATTCCTTTGTATGCATGTTGAACGAGTGGAACGGGTGGATTACTGAATCAAACGCGCCAACTAAACTGACTTTTTTGGGATATAAAGAAGTTCTTAATCTAACAAAACTAACATTTGTTGTGTAGCTGGGACCCTTGGGATTGCAAAGATCTTCAAAGGTAAGTGATTTATTTTATCGCTATTTCTGACTTTTGTGACGCCTCTGCTGGTTTGGAAAATGTTTTTAATGCTTTTGTATGCGGGGTACTGTCATCAGATAATCGCATGGTATGCTTTCACCATAAAGCCTTTTCGAAATCTGACAACACGGTTGGATTAACAAGAAGTTAAGCTTTTAAATCAACTTGTATGTTCATGAATGTTTAATATTAAAATGTTTGTATTTTGAATTTCGCGCTCTGCAATTTCACCGGATGTTGTCGAGGTGGGTCACTAACGCCCCACTAGGCTACATTATGAGAGGTGGTGAGTAGATGTGCTTGTTTTGAGATCAAAGTGAGAGCTGCATGTAGCACATTTGTTCATATTATTTGCATATTATTTGCTAGTTAAAATGAGTTATTAGCCCAGTTATAGCTAATTTCTAGCATAATTTGTCTGGTTCTCTGTAATTTTTTATTTATTTTTTTATTTCACCTTTATTTAACCAGGTAGGCAAGTTGAGAACAAGTTCTCATTTACAATTGCGACCTGGCCAAGATAAAGCAAAGCAGTTCGACACATACAACGACACAGTTACACATGGAGTAAAACAAACATACAGTCAATAATACAGTATAAACAAGTCTATATACGATGTGAGCAAATGAGGTGAGATAAGGGAGGTAAAGGCAAAAAGGCCATGGTGGCAAAGTAAATACAATATAGCAAGTAAAACACTGGAATGGTAGATTTGCAATGGGAGAATGTGCAAAGTAGAAATAAAAATAATGGGGTGCAAAGGAGCAAAATAAATAAATAAATAAAATACAGTAGGGAAAGAGGTAGTTGTTTGGGCTAAATTATAGGTGGGCTATGTACAGGTGCAGTAATCTGTGAGCTGCTCTGACAGTTGGTGCTTAAAGCTAGTGAGGGAGATAAGTGTTTCCAGTTTCAGAGATTTTTGTAGTTCGTTCCAGTCATTGGCAGCAGAGAACTGGAAGGAGAGGCGGCCAAAGAAATAATTGGTTTTGGGGGTGACTAGAGAGATATACCTGCTGGAGCGTGTGCTACAGGTGGGAGATGCAATGGTGACCAGCGAGCTGAGATAAGGGGGGACTTTACCTAGCAGGGTCTTGTAGATGACATGGAGCCAGTGGGTTTGACGACGAGTATGAAGCGAGGGCCAGCCAACGAGAGCGTACAGGTCGCAATGGTGGGTAGTATATGGGGCTTTGGTGACAAAACGGATTGCACTGTGATAGACTGCATCCAATTTGTTGAGTAGGGTATTGGAGGCTATTTTGTAAATGACATCGCCAAAGTCGAGCATTGGTAGGATGGTCAGTTTTACAAGGGTATGTTTGGCAGCATGAGTGAAGGATGCTTTGTTGCGAAATAGGAAGCCAATTCTAGATTTAACTTTGGATTGGAGATGTTTGATATGGGTCTGGAAGGAGAGTTTACAGTCTAACCAGACACCTAAGTATTTGTAGTTGTCCACGTATTCTAAGTCAGAGCCGTCCAGAGTAGTAATGTTGGACAGGCGGGTAGGTGCAGGTAGCGATCGGTTGAAGAGCATGCATTTAGTTTTACTTGTATTTCAGAGCAATTGGAGGCCACGGAAGGAGAGTTGTGTGGACACAGTGTCCAAAGAAGGGCCAGAAGTATACAGAATGGTGTCGTCTGCGTAGAGGTGGATCAGAGACTCACCAGCAGCAAGAGCGACCTCATTGATGTATACAGAGAAGAGAGTCAGTCCAAGAATTGAACCCTGTGGCACCCCCATAGAGGTCCGGACAGCAGACCCTCCAATTTGACACACTGAACTCTATCAGAGAAGTAGTTGGTGAACCAGGCGAGGCAATCATTTGAGAAACCAAGGCTGTCGAGTCTGCCGATGAGGATGTGGTGATTGACAGAGTCGAAAGCCTTGGCCAGATCAATGAATACGGCTGCACAGTAATGTTTCTTATCGATAATGGTATGGGAAAAATAAATACTTTTATTTTGTAAAGTGGTTTCTTGCATCAAACAACTTCCTTGATAAACATGTTTTTTTTTCAAAAGTCTCATGTAATGTAGGCATTGAACACTACACATTGACTACTACTGTGGCTGAATGATAGAACAGCTATTTGCATATTTAAACGTTATGGAATGTTTTTCTCCATTGTTTTTAATGGTAGGCCACTCTGATAGACCTACCTGGCCACTGTTAAAACTGTAACTTAAAGCGATATCAGACCTCAGGTTATGCCCCAGATGCAGACAGTTCAAAGTAACAAAAGCGTATTACAAAAACATGGGGCAGGCATACGACAGGTCAAGAGCAGCCAGAGGTTGTCACGTCCTGACCTTAGTTCCTTTTTTATGTCTCTATTTTGGTTTGGTCAGGGCGTGAGTTGGGGTGGGCATTCTATGTTTTGTTCTAGGTTTTGTACTTCTATGTGTTTGTCCTGATATGGTTCCCAATCAGAGTCAGCTGTCAATTGTTGTCTCTGATTGAGAACCATACTTAGGTAGCCTGTTCCCACCTGTGTTTGTGGGTAGTTGTTTCCTGTTTTGTGTTTTTTCACCTTACAGAACTGTTTCGTGTCGTTCACTCTCTTTGTTCTTTTTTGTCATTCAGTATTGAGTTTATTTAATTAAATTTACAATGAACACTTACCACACTGCGTGTTGGTCCGATGATTCCTATTCCTCTTCATCAGACGAAGAGGAGATTATTTACAGAACTACCCACCACCAAAGGAAAAAGCAGCGTGGAGGAATGGACTCCTGAACATGGGAGGAAATCTTGGACGGCAAGGGACCATGGGCACAGCCGGGAGAGTATCGTGGTCCTAAAGAGGAGCTGGAGGCAGCCAAAGCGGAGCGGCGACGCTACGAGGAGTTAGCTCGAGGAAAAGTGCACGAGAGGCAGCCCCAGACTTTTTTTGGGGAGGTGGCACACTGGGAGATTGGCGAAGTCAGGTAGGAGACCTGAGCCAACTCCCCGTGCTTACCGTGGCGCGAGAGTGACCGGGCAGGCACCGTGTTATGCGGAAAAGCGCACGGTGTCCCCAATCCTCCGGGCTAGAGTGGGCATCTAGCCAGGAGGGATGAAGCCGGCTCAGCGCTTCTGGTCTCCAGTGCGTCTCCTCAGCCCGGGTTATATGGCACCAGCCCTACGCACGGTATCCCCGATTTGCCAGCACAGCCCAGTGCGGCCTGTTCCAACTCTCCGCACTTGCCGGGCCACGGGGGGTATCCAGCCAGGATGGGTTGTGCAGGCTCGTTGCTCGAGACCTCCAGTGCGCCTCCACGGCCCAGTGCATCCGGTGCCTCGGCCAAGGAAGAGGCCGCCTGTATGTCTCCCCAGCCTGGTGAGCCCTGTGCCTGCTCCTAGAACCAAGTCTCCCTCCTGTCCGGAGCTGCCAGAGCCGCGCTTCTGTCCGGAGCTGCCAGAGCCGCCCTTCTGTCCGGAGCTGCCAGAGCCGCCCTCCTGTCCGGAGCTGCCAGAGCCGCCTGTCTGTCCGGAGCTGCCAGAGCCTCCCGTCTGTCCAGAGCTGCCAGAGCCGCCCGTCAGTCCGGAGCTGCCAGAGCCGCCGTCAGTGCAGAGCCGCCCATCACTCCGGAGCCGCCAGAGTCGCCCTTCACTCCGGAGCCGCCAGAGCCTCCAGCCTGTCCGGCGCCACCAGAGTCTCCTTCCTATTCGGGGCTGCCAGAGTCTCCCTACTATTCGGGGCCCGCTGTTTTTGGCCTGGTATGGTTCCCAATCAGAGGCAGCTGTCAATCAGGGCGTGAGTTGGGGTGGGCATTCTATGTTTTGTTCTAGGTTTTGTACTTCTATGTGTTTGTCCTGGTAAGGTTCCCAATCAGAGTCAGCTGTCAATCGTTGTCTCTGTTTGAGAACCATACTTAGGTAGCCTGTTCCCACCTGTGTTTGTGGGTAGTTGTTTCCAGTTTTGTGTATTTTCACCTTACAGGACTGTTTCGTGTCGTTCACTCTCTTTGTTGTTTTTTGTCATTCAGTGTTGTTTATTTCATTAAATTTACAATGAACACTTACTACGCTGCGTGTTGGTCCAATGATTCCTATTCCGCATCATCAGACGAAGAGGAGATTCGTTACAGAGGTCAGTAATCCAGAGCAGAGTCCGAAAGGTACAGAACAGGAGCAGGCAGAGGTCGGTCATCCATGGCAGTGTCACAAGGTTACAGAGCGGCAGGCAGGCTCAGGGCAGGCAGAATGGTAAAAACCAGAAACACTAGAAAACAGGGACTAGAGAGAGAACAGGAGTAGGGGAAAACATGCTGGTAGGCTTCACGAGACAAGACGAACTGGCAACAGACAGAAAACACAGGTATAAATACATAGGGATAATGGAAGGGGTGGAGACAAGCACAAAGACAGATGAAACCAATCAGGGTGTGACGAGTGGGTACAGCAGTAAATGTGCGCGAGAAGTTGAACAGAATTTTTGCATTCAAGTTTGTGCTCAGCAGACCTGAAATATGTTCAGAGGTTAATTTTTTTGAGGGAACATTGGACACAGGGCTTCAGTAAAACATGCATTTGCCTAGGCTAGGCATAAATCAACAGGCCAAGGGTTTTATCAGCATAACAGATTTTAATTGGAAATGTAATACGTGGGCCAATGACAAGTCTAATTCCATGGTGAGCCATGCAAACTGTAGAATTTGAGTTAATTGGCTTTAGGCCTAAATCTGCAAAAACAAAGATCTGGGGGATGTACCCTAGATCCCCGGCTATAAATCCTGAATATATTTAAGTACGCCTAGAGGTCAAGGCTTTGTACTGTACACCTTTACCAACTTGAAGAAGGCTCCCTGGTCTTCTGATTATTCCTTGTGCTACGTTACTATCAGTGGCGATTTTAGCATGTCAATCTAAAAAAACAGTGCCCACAAACTGTTAGGGCCGACATAAAGAGTCCCAACAGAAGTCCCAACACTTTACCACTGTTACACCTGGCTATCAACGGAGCCTTGTCACGCAGTGAAACAGTTCATTCAGCCTCATTTACTACCTTTTAAAAAAACATCGCTGATATGGCTGACTTGCTTAAACAAATGTGGTTTCTACTGACAATTGAGATGTACAAACTATGGCATAAGGGGACGACAAGCAAATAAGAGGCAATCGGTAATTTCAATTAAGACATTAATGAGCGCGCTATGATGGACGTAGTCAATATAACTATTTGTACAGTACTTTTGAAATGTACAGTGACATAATTCAAAACATGGGCCATTCTTACAGTATTCTCCCTGTACACCAAGTCATAACCGTGGGATAAATAAAGGGGGCATATAAGCAGACAATGAAAGCTCTTACAATATTCGATGATGACATTTCTCTAAAAGAGGCTATAGGCTACATGTGCACCACCAAGTCTGAACAGTAGGCAAAATTAGCAGGGGAAACGGGACCAACTTATTAGGGTGAGGCATATGGGCTACTAACAGCTTACTACACAACATATACTTGGTATTACTTTCTTTGCTACAGTGTACATATCTCCCTGGCATAACATTTATGCATGACATTTTTGGACTCACCTTGTTGTGCTATGCTCACTTAAGCAGGAAGCTGGCGTGGCAGTCCTTTGTGGGCAAATTTTGTCATCAAACTTTGTCATCAAAGTCTGGTATTCTCTGGATTTATGGTGCTTTCAAGACAACTGGGAACTCTGAAGAAAACAAGGTTGAATCATGATGAAGTCAGTAATCTTCAGATTGGCGCTCTAGAAAGAGGCCACGTTTCTGACTTGCAATTCCGAGTTGGATGACCGTTCAAAATGTATTTTCCCAGTCAGAACTCGTTCTTTTCCCGAAGTTCCCAGTTGTCTTGAACTCACCGAAATCAGATTTCCCAGTTCTGAGTTTCCAGTTGTTTTGAGCGTGTCATGCTGGATTGACACCATGGCCAATGTTGAATGTTTATCCTTTTAAGCTTGGAAAAGAGACCCTTAAACCCAGACTTGGACCACACACCCACTCCACTGAATAGCAGGCTAGTGATTGCTTTGCAATGCTTGCAGTTAGCCACTGACTCCTTACAAACCACTCATTGTTGAATTTGCGATTTCCAACTTGTTGTGTAATGTTTATGTCCAATGGCCGATGAGCACCGATTAGTTTTATCTATAATTTCTCTTCATTAATTATCTTCATATGACAAGGATTAAAAATGATTTGCCAGTAGATTGTCGACTTGATTTAATATGATGACTGCTAGCATGCTAGCTAAGATCAGTCCAATCAAAACTGCTGTAGTTATAACGTGATTTGACATCATTTTCTGTGGCCAATGACATTGAGCCTTCTAGGATGGGCACTTCTAATGTAACTCCATGGCACTACCTAAGAGGCTTACATTTTCATGCTCTAACCTTAGATTTGGCGGTGACTTAGTATGCCCATGAGTGACAGAACACTGAGCCAATCACGGCGCAACTAGAGAACATTACCAACCCCTACGCTCCATTTTTTCCACTGGCTGTTTTTTCCACTGGCTGACAGAGCTTGGCTGAAACACCTGCATTTTGGAGCTGCCTTATGCAAGAAAGCAAAAAAGAGACGAAGTTTGTATGTGGCTTGTTGGGGAATAATCAGAATTAATTGGTAACATAGGTAAGATGTTTTATATTCATCATATGTTTGTAAGTTACTTCTCATCAGAATGTTTATTTTTGTATAATACTGTGGCGGGGTTGCAGTATCTGTTCTCTGTCAAGAGTAAGTTGCTTGGGCCGGAGAGAGGGGAGAGGTCAAGCGTGTATCTCTTGGCTCCACAATGTCTGTGTGCCAGCCAATGTGTCTCTGTGATCTTGTCAAGATAGGATGGATTTGATATATGCCTGTTGATATGTGGATTTGGTTTATGGTTCTGAGTTTGAGTAAAGAACATAGTTTAGGAGACAAAGCTGAACGATAAATTATGCCAATGCTGTCTGGCTATGTGTGTCTTTGCTATAAAGGATCTCAGTTGCAATGTGTAAGGGACTCTCAGAGAATTCATTTATAGACACTCAATTGATCTGAGAGTCACAGGGTTGTGATGGAGCTCATATAATTAAAGATGGACTTTGTGATAACTAACTCTGACTTGTGTGTGGTTTGCTCTCATGATTTGGTAAATACAGGAAATTTCCACGACAGGCTTTATAAACATTTTTTTTAACAATGTTTGCAAGCTGGTATGTTACACGTATCAATGCCAAAATAACATGCAAAACAGGCATCCCCACCAAAAAATAAGCAGAGGCCCGATTATGATTATCGATGAGGATTATCGAGTGTTGAAAAGATCTTTCAAATAGGCTACTGTGAGGAACTATTATCATTCACATGGAATACAACAAAATGATTTTGTTGACTTATTGCGTGAGGTGAATAAAAAATGAAGCTCAGTTTATTAGTGGTGGTGATACGTGCAGCAGGTCAGTTAGCCTACCTGCATGCGTGCTCATGCGCATGCTCCCCGTCAACATTAAGAGGACAGAGAAACCAGACACGTTCATTGCTCACATGGAGTGCTCCAAACAAAATACAATGACAAAATTGACTTAATAAAAAATGAGGGTAGGAAATAAACCAAAACTTGTTTCTCACAAGTGTAGCAGGTTTTGAACTCTGCAACCAACTATCCTCTCAGAGAATGAGAACATAAATGACTGCAGGCCTAATTAATCCAAGCATGAACAGAAATGTACATAACCAAGTTATGGGAATTAATGGTAAATGTACTACTGGTGACAAAATAAAGAATCAATGGGCAAACAATTAGTACAATAAAACAATGAATCTGCAAGAATTGGCGTGAAACAGCTGAGCACATTAGGGAGAGCTAAGCGCATTCTGGAAAGAGACATGCCAAAATATTTCACCACACACTCCTCCCCTTGTTCTTGTCTCAACATTTCAAATTATACACAAGACATTATCTTCACACATATTTTATATGCATTGCTTTTCAGTCAATAATCAGCTAGGCCTATTGCCACCCGCACTGCCCAAATTGAAAATAAATCCAATCAAATTTGATTTGTCACATGTGCTGAACACAACAAGTCTAGCTAGACCTTACAGTGAAATGCTTACTTACAAGCCCTTAACCAACAATGTAGTTTAAGAAAAATAAGTGTTAAGAAAGTATTTACAAAAAAAAAAACAGAGAGGGGAGGTCTACATGCTTGTGATTTGAAGCAATCCACAGCTTTTACAAGAAGCTAATGATCCTCTGTGGCTTAATCATGATCTCTGGTGAAACATTATGAATGACTTTTATTGATTTTGTATAGACAACAGTAACTTTATCATTTTAGCAAATGTATTTCAATTTACTTTAAGCTGTTACCTAATCATGTCCTATGCTTAAACTACTCATCACATTAGGATAAAACAAAAAAAATCTGACCCCGCACTGAGCACCATCTACTCAAAACATGTTCCCGCTGCTATAACTCTTTTCAAGCATACAACATTTTGCCACTTTTGGTGACTTGACCTAAATGGCATACTGTATGAATATGAACATAGCCCATAATTTATGGCCTGTAGGGAGGGCGTTGAGGGGGGCAGTGGCGGGGGAATTCTTGTGATATCCTCAGCAGTAAAATTTGAGCTTGATTTTCAAAAAGAAAAGTGTCGCTTTCGAATGATGTGTCACTTTCTATTTTCTGACCGAAATTGATGGATTGGGTACAATTTAAGCTCCCCAAAACAAAAGCTCAGAGTTCAACAGCTTAACCCTTAACCCTAACATAGTACGAATTGCAATGTGTAACATTTCATAGGAATTGTAATTCGAAACATATCATACGAAATGTGGGATGGACAGCTCTAAATGAATACATACCATACGAAACGTAACATATCACACTAATTGGAGTGTTCCAGATTTACATTTACTACATCATGTCTACTACCCCTGAGTACAGGTTGCAGCTGCGAGGTTTGACCGCAGGGGACTGACTGCTTTCTGTTGAGTGAGTTCTGGAATGCTGCCTTACTGCGCAATCCCTTCATACAGCTGCAGGGAATATATGTCCAGCACTGTGCGCTCCGCGCTACCACAGTCCACTATGGAACGGAAAGGGGATGACTGGCACAGGACCGAAGGAGAAAGAAGACACCACAAGTCCCAGGATGACGGGTTACAGGAGCGAGATGCTGTATATTCTGGAGAAGCCCCAGATGCGAGGCGAGGAGGAGCGGATTCGAACTTTTGAAAACTGGCGGAGGGACACACCAGTCACCGCGGGCAACCTGGCCAGAGCGGGATTCTATTTTCTGGGGCCAGAAGATAAGGTTCAGTGCTTCTGTTGCGGAGGGATCCTGCGGTACTGGGTCCATGGGGACAGTCCGATCGTCGAACACAAGAGGCACTTTCCCACCTGTAGTTTCGTGCTGGGTAGAGCCGTTGGGAATATCCCGCTGTCTGTCGTTTCCAGGTCCCCTTCTGACTCCGTGGACGGCCAGCTGTTGAGCCAGCTCCAGAGGATGACCGTGGACGACCAGGGAACGGGCGGGCAGGCTGTCTACCCTGAGATGGAGTTAGAGGAATCCCGGCTCACCACCTTCCACAACTGGCACACGGGTGCTGCGGTCCAGCCCAATGTTCTGGCGAGGGCAGGATTCTTCTACACAGGTACGCAATAGTCTTTGTTGATGGTGACAGTGTGTTGTGAATTGTTTCTGAATTTCTGAACTTTTCTGAATTATGTTGGGTACGTTTAATAACTTACTTATTGCTTTTGGTTCCCTATAAAGTCCCATTAAGGTTTGTTGAAGCTTTGCTTTTGGATAAAGTTAAGCACGCCTTGGCAATTACGCATTTGCTATTTGATATTCAAAAATAGCAGGGTAGTGGAACTGTGGTCACTACGAGTTTCCAGTCTTTGTGTGTGAGTTCATGTGACAATAGTGACGCTGAGTCATGTATTTGTGGACAGAAAAAGCTGGACAGGACTCGGACTGCGTAAAGGAGAAAATACCATCGCTGTAGTGCTTAGACTGTTGTGGTATTTAAAGCTTAGAAATTAAAGCGACTATGAGAGAGAATTAGAGAAACTACTTTTCCTTTGTTTGGAATTCAGTTTTGGAAATGCAATAATACAATCCACATTCTCACAGCAGGAATGTTTTGGGTGTGTATCATTGTGAACATTTGTCTCATTGTGTTTGTGTACACATACAGTTTCCCCTTGGTGTGTACTGTATGCATATGTGTGTTTGTTTGTGTGGGTGTATGAGTGTATTTGTATGTATGTGTACATGTGTTTGTTTACTTGTTTGTGTGTGTGTGTGTGTGTGTGTGTGTGTGTGTGTGGGAGAGAGAGAGAGAAAATGTGTTCCTTTAGTGTGTGTCTAATATTCAGGTAAACTCTGTGTCAGTGATTATGATATGTAAGTGCTGTGATAATACTTGGTCTGTGTCCCTCACACTCCTAGGCCACGGTGACAACGTAAAATGCTTTCACTGTGACGGAGGGCTGAGGAACTGGGAACCTGGAGATGACCCCTGGCAGGAGCATGCCAAGTGGTTCCCACGGTAACACACAACAGCACCAACACACACTACCTGTAAAAAGGCATTCTGTAAAGCCTTTGACCCTGTGTCCACGGTGCGGCTGGGTCAATAGGCTACTTCTTTCCTTCCTCAGATGTGACTTCCTGATCCAGACGAGAGGACGTGACTATGTCAGCAATATCCAGGCTACCCACTTCCACAGAGAGACTGTGGTAAGTACCTTTATACCTCAGTGTTGTCCTTCACTCTCATACATTGTCATACCAAAATCTAATATAATTTGCATATTCATAATGTGTCATCAGAACCGTTGTGGTCGCTGCAGTGTGTTAGGGCACTCCAGAATAGATCCTGAGGGTGGATTTGTTTTCCAGGGTGGATCACAGACACCGGTGTATCAAGAAATTACTTCAGAAAATGGTGAGTCCCAGAATACAAATGAAAACATTGAAACTTACATTACATCCGCTTCATTCTCTTGACCCCAAATGAAATTACAGGGTAATCCGCCCCATGTGTAAACCTGTGCTGAACAAACACAAGAAATATGGATTGCCTTGGAAACGAATACGCTGCTTCCCCTTGGCTGCAGACTAAGAGGATGTAGTATTTCGGAAGTGGGACCTTAATCATGTGAATGTAGCTGGATAATGACAAATACTGCTTGTTTCAGCTGTTTTAGAGAACAGGCAGAGGAACAGATGGATCCCTCAGTGGTGCTTTTCAATTGAGCTATTAGAGCACAACTGAACTGAATTTCTTCCTGTGGATAAATGTGTGTCAGAGGCGATGTGGGGCCCTGGGATGCCTACTCTATCGAGTCACACACCCTGGGGTACTGCTCTCTCTACTGGGCTGTTTATCAAATGATAGAATGCTCACACTTGTCATCACATACTGTTGCTGAATCTGCACTGCTATCCATCTGTTTTTACAGGAGTGGGAAAAAATCATTGCTTTTGCTTGAACACACATATCTCTTTTGGTTTTCTCACGGAGAGAGAGATTGCCTCGGTTAGATATACTTTTTTTCAGTGCTTTTGGTTTTCAGTGAAACTCTCTGTCTCATATATATATATCATTTTTCCCCACTTCCCACCTAAAACCTGTCCCCTTTTTTTCTCTCCCCCATCCTCCATTCCTCTCTTCCTGTCTTCTTTTTCCTCTCCCGTACTCTCCATTCCTCTCTTCCTGTCTTTTTTCCTCTCCCCCATCCTCCATTCCTCTCTTCCTGTCTTCTTTTTCCTCTGCCCCACCCTCCATTCCTCTCTTCCCTCTTTCTTTTGATCCCTCTCCCGGCATCTCCTCCCTCTGCCAGACGTGGTGGGTGGTCTGGGCACACCCTCAGTCATGCTGTCTCCTGTGGTCCAGACGGTGCTCCAGATGGGCTTTGAGGCTGGCCTGCTGGAGAGTCTGGTCCAGACCAAGTACCTGCTGACCGGCCAGCACTACACCTCCGTGTCTGGCCTGGTCACTGACGTACTGGCTGCTGAGGAGGAGGACAGGACCAGGGGGCTGCAGAGCAGAGTCCAGGGTAAGTATGGTGATCATGATAAGGATTATATTAAGAATGATGGATTGAATTTACATAGAGCTTCCTGATGCTCAATGCACATTGTAAGGCCCTTACAGAAAAACTGCATGATTTCACATGTGGAAACTTGTTTTTGGAACACTTCCCATGTGATCACATGTTCACATGTGTAGTTTCATGTTATCACATGTTGCTTTACATGTTGTCACTTTATCACATCAACTTCACGTAAGATCACATTAAATCATGTTCTTGAAAAACTTCACGTGATCACGTGAAATTCATGTATTTTTTTCCATAAGGGTGGCAATGGGTTCTTTTAGATAGGGCAAATGTCTAGAGATTGACCCTTACTAACCCCTGTGAGCTATACCCAGGCAGGTGCTGCTAATATACACCCTGGTAGTGGATGAAGTACTTGTCTTGAGGTAGGGACCAGCAGGTGGGCTGGGTAGAGTCCAGGGACCCACAGAGCAGGGGTAAAGGCCATAACTTTAATAAACAGCCTAAAACTTTTACCCTAAGGGGTGTCCTAAAAATAGCCTGCCGAGACCCATGTTGGTATTTTCAACTCTGATGTTGACCACGTTCATATTTTTACACATCCCTTTGATATTCTCGTGCATCTGAATTGATTGGATTGACACTGAGAATCAACAAATGGAGACTCTTGTTAACGATGTAAATAGATCATGTCACCGTGTGTAACCATGTGTCTCACCCTTGTTTACTGTTTGTGTTTTCTGTCCCATCAGAGCCGGTGGAGAGACAGGGTCCCAGTGCAGGAGGGGTCAGGACACAGACACCCATCAGAGAAAAAGGTCAGAGATCATATTACACACACACACACACACACACACACACACACACACACACACACACACACACACTCTTGTAAATTCATGTTTGTATTTCAGCAGTGGGAGACTCCACCCCTGAGGAGCTCCTACGTCAGCTGCAGGAGGAGCGGACATGTAAGGTGTGTATGGACAAGCTGGTATCCATGGTCTTCATCCCCTGTGGTCACCTGGTGGTGTGTAGCGACTGTGCTGCCAGCCTGCGTCACTGCCCCATCTGCAGAGCCACCATCAGAGGCAGCGTCCGAGCATTCATGTCCTGAGAGTCACATTCAAGTACAAGACCCTTGTGTGAGTCGGAGTGTGTATGTGTGTATATTCGTATGACAAAAGTATACCTAATACACCAACACACAATATCCTTGTTTCACTTTTAGGCGTTTGTTGGCCTTTGACAAATGAAGAGAGATTCTACAACCCCTCGGGGCGGCTCATCTTTCTATAGGTGCTGTGAGAATTTTGTGAAAATGTCCCCTGGATTTTAGATGCCTGACAGATCTGACCCATTCTCCTAACCACTGTTCAGCTGTTGATTTGCCCTGCTCAAAATAACCTCCAAAATCAAAATGGCTTCTTTTTGGCAGTAGTAGAAGTTGTTGAATATATTTATTTTGATGCAGTAAACACATTTCCAATATCATTATTGGTGTTTACAGAGATCAACTGGCAGAGCAAGAGTATCAGTCCAACTGCACATCAGATTACAGTTAGTTTGTACAAATACTAAAAATAATCCCTAAAACAAATTACCCAGAATCAGTTTATTAAAAGTACACATCATTTGGCCTCCCGAGTGGCGCAGCGGTCTTAGGCACTGCATCGCAGTGCTTGAGGCGTCACTACAGACCCGGGTGCAACCCGGAGACCCATGAGGTGGTGCACAATTGGCCCAGCATCGTCCAGGTTAGGGGAGGGTTTGGCCGGCCGTGATGTCCTTGTCCCATCGCACTCTAGCGACTCCTGTGGCGGGCCGGGCGCATACACGCTGACACAGATGCCGGTTGTACGGCGTTTCCTCCGCCACATTGGTGCGGCTGGCTTCCGGGTTGGGCGAGCAGTGTGTCAAGAAGCAATGCGGAATGGCAGGGTTGTGTTTCGATGGACGCATGGCTTTCGACCTTTGCCTCTCCCGAGTCCGTACGGGAGTTGCAGCGATGGGACAAGACTGTAACTACCAATTGAATACCACGAACTTGGGGATAAAAAGTACAACATTTGTTGACAAACTGATATTTACACTATTGAACACAACACAGGTCTGGACAAATATGATTACATAATTGAGTCACATGAAGAGGACTACAGAGGATACAAAATAAAGACAAATACAAATAGAAAAACAATTATCTACAAAGTGGACTTTTTTTTCCAGTGGTATCCATTACATGACCACAATAGGCTCCGACTAACCAATGTCAGGCTCTTCCATTCCCTGTTGCAGAGGCTGTTTTGCATTGAAAGGAAACATTTTTTTCCTGTAAATCTAATTATTTTAGGTGTCTAAAGATATTTTTTTATCAAGACATAATGTGCAGTGTGTGTTCGCTGTTGGTCATGATCCTGGCTACAGTTCATAAAGTGTATCTGGTCCTTTGTTCATAAGTATTGACAGACAGCCATGGCTTGGTATTGATAAGCTCGGGTTTATTCATTGGAGTGCAACAGAGTATTACAGATAGAAATGTAATGCATAGAGCTGGCATTATCTATGACAGAATTGCACAATACATCTATATCTGAATCTTCTGTAACATTGCACTGTCCTGAAATGTTACATTTACACCTCAAATTATACCTTATTCCCTATATAGTGCACTACTTCAGGATATCATTTGGAACAAGGCCCATAGTTTACAATCATTATTTTTTGCACCATCACTGAAGCCACTACCACTGTTCTGCAAACGCATTCATATGAAGCCAATATCAGTTAATATCATCAGCTCAGAAGCCTGTCTATCAAGCCCACAAGGGGATAAGGTGTTGATCAGGTGCTGGAAACATGAGACCGAACCAAATTCCAGTCTCCATACGTGCTGTGTTCAAGGCTCTTTTGATTAAGTAGAAAACAAGCTTTGATTTAACAAGGGTATTCATCACATTCATGCCACAGCAGATTGCATCAAGACAAACGATACAAATAAATACAAATGAATGTAGAGCCTTCAGTTGGAACTAAGAAGTACATTTGTTCTTCTGAACGGCGTCAAGTATAAGACTGAATGGATAGCATGGAGATAAAGAAGTATACAGTGAGATATAGGCTTCATACATACATGCAGGGTAGTACACTGCACCTTTCTATGGGGTCCAGTAGGCCAATAACCCAAACGGTGTATTATATCTTATCAATAAACATTATGCCATGAAACCCTAAATGACAAAGCAGAGGGCTTTGTTGAAGTCCAGAACAGAAACATATTCAGTAGTATTTGAATGTGTACATGACTACATTCAACAGCAGGGGGCAGTAGTGGTACACAGGAAGATTAAGGCAGAAAGTGGACAGTCCAGGGAAATGAGGTGCTCTTAGGCACGGATCTATGATCAGTCGCCCCTTCTCAAATCTTGATGAGGGATAAAACACAAAACTCACCTTAGATTAGTGTCTAGTGGCAACTCCATTCTACTCATAAAGGGACACATCCAAAGACCCAGGCAGTTACACACTCTGTAACACAAAGTCCAAATACTCAGGAACTAGCCCCCATCTTAAAGTTTGGACAAAATAGTTTATGTCAATGGATTGTGGGATAATTGCTCCCCAAACCCACAGAGACCCAAACATAGAATAGATTATTACTGTATAATACAGAATATCCACAGTTATCATACAAAACCCATAAAAAAAAGGATTAAAATGTATCACAGTTGAATCATCGATCTATAGATGGAATGATAGAGAAAACAGCTGGTGTACAGTATGGCTCTGCTCTCTTGCTTTGCTATATTTGTGCTACTTAAAACCATTTACACTCCATTCAATACCTTTGTATGCCATGGAGGGGAAATGTAGACAAACTACCTCTCATATCGCATACTATTCTGGATAGGAAATACAGTGAGCCACAGTGTATGACTTATGATCAACTGTCAAACACTCACAGTAGTTGGAGGCAGTTGGGTTTTTGGACAGGGGCTTTAAGACACATCTAAATCCTGACACAAACCTCAAAGCTCCACACCATTAACTGTAAAACAAGGTGACAGATAAACCGTTTTCCTTTCATTCCATCCCGCTCTACAGTTTAAAGATGAAGTCTACTGAAACACTGTATATCATAACCTGTCACATCACTGTGAGTAAGACTAGATTAACAAAGACTCAAACATTATTGCCTGTTACTGTAATACCTTAAGCTATCTCTGTTATGAGGTTGTTGTTGTTTAGTTTGCATTTCAAAACCCTGACTCAGTCTTTTTCCACCTTTTTTCTCTGGTTCTATTTTTGACTGAAGCCCCTGTAGGTTTGGTTGCTTTGTTTCCCTACCTCCCTCCCTCCCCGTCTCCCACTCCTTTCCCCCTTCCCTCCCTACCTCTTACTGCTTTTCCTGTGTATTTATGCGCACAGATCCTGGCCTCAAGTAAACAGCAGAACACAATAGTTCATTCCATTCCACAGGCTCAACTGTAATTCAGCCTAAGAGGATCTGTGACCAAGCCATAATAACACTCCAAACCACAAAGCCGCAGACAGAGAGGCCTTTCAGACCAGAGAACAGGAGGAAGGATGAACTGTCGGGTTCACACAAGTTTATATGTGTGTGTATATACATATATACAGTACCAGTCAACAATTTGGACACACCTACTGATTCCAGGGTTTCCTTTATTTTTACAGTTTTCTATATTGTAGAATAATAGTGAAGACATCAAAACTCTGAAATAACACATATGGAATCATGTAGTAAGCAAAAAAGTGTTCAACAAATCAAAATATACTTTATATTTGAGATTCTTCAAAGTAACCACCCTTTGCCTTGATGACAGCTTTGCACTCTCTTGGCATTCTCTCAACCAGCTTCATGAGGTAGTCACCTGGAATAAATTTCAATTAACAGGTGAGCCTTTTTACAAGTTAATTTGTGGAATTTCTTTCCTTCTTAATGCGTTTGAGTCAATCAGTTGTGTTGTGACAAGGTAGGGGTGGTACACAGAAGATAGCCCTATTTGGTAAAAGACCAAGTCCATATTGTGGCAAGAACAGCTCAAATAAGCAAAGAGAAACGACAGTCCATCATTACTTTAAGACATGAAGGTCAGTCAATCTGGAAAAATTCAATAACTTTTAAAGATTCTTCAAGTGCAGTCGCAAAAACCATCAATCGCTATGATGAAACTGGCTCTGATGAGGACTGCCACAGGAAAGGAAGACCCAGAGTTACCTCTACTGCAGAGGATAAGTTAATTAGAGTTAACTGCCTCAGAAATTGCAGCCCAAATAAATGCTTCACAGAGTTCAAGTAACAGACACATCTCAACATCAACTGTTCAGAGGAGACTGCGTGAATCAGGCCATGGTTGAATTGCTGCAAAGAAACCACTACTAAAGGACACCAATAATAAGAAGAGACTTGCTTGGGCCAAGAATCATGAGTAATCAACATTAGACCGGTGGTCTGATGAGATCAAATTAGAGATTTTTGCTTCCAACCGCCGTGTCTTTGTGAGATGCAGAGTAGGTGAATGGAATATCTCCACATGTGTGGTTCCCACCGTGAAGCATGGAAGAGGAGGTGTGGGGGTGCTTTGCTGGTGACACTGACACTTTAGAATTCAAGGCACTCTTTTTACCAGCATGGCTACCACAGCATTCTGCAGCAATACGTCATCCCATCTGGTTTAAGCTTATTGGGACTATAATTTGTTTTTCAACAGGACAATGACCCAACACACCTCCAGGCTGTGTAAGGGCTATTTTACCAAGAAGCAGAGTGATGGAGTGCTGCATCAGATGCCTTGGCCACCACAATCACCTGACCTCAACCCAATTGATATGGTTTGGCATGAGTTGGACTGCAGAGTGAAGGAAAAGCAGCCAACAAGTGCTCAGCATGTGGGAACTCGTTCAAGGCTGTTAGAAAAGCATTCCAGGTGAAGCTGGTTGAGAGAATGTGAGAGTGTGCAAAGCTGTCATCAAGGCAAAGGCTGGCTACTAATTGATTCCATATGTGTTATTTCAAAGCGTCGATGTTTTCACTTTTATGCTGCAATGTAGAAAATAGTAATAAAGAAAACCCCTTGAATGGTGTGTCCAAACTTTTGACTGGTACTGTATTTATAGCTATGATCTATAGATAGATCACTAGTTCTGATAGAACAATGGACAGAAATACAGCCATTGACAGCAGGTACTGTATGTCTCTGTTGTCGGATGCCGTTTGTAGTTAATTTATAATTTATAATTTATATTTGAGTACACAGTAAGAGATCAGGCCCATGTTACACTGTAATTACCCCCTCCCCATCCCCCAACCCTATCCTCGCCTTCCCTCCCACTAACAACAGAACTGGGAAGTACAGTCATCCTTAAGCAGAGCACCAGTAATTTACATGTTTGAAGGACTGAAGAGATGTAGAGAACCAGAGGAATGTCTGGCCTGCCCCAGTGAATTCTCGGACGGTTGTTGTGTCAGTCAGAGCAGCCACTTTGTTTCCATCGGAACCTGCAATGTTGCCTTCTGCCCTATTTACGTAGACCTGGAGGTGATAGAACACAGAAGACAGTAAGTGGGTGAGGAACACATGCACATGAGTACACAGGATTTCCAGGACATTTATTATCTAGGCTTTATATCCTTAGTGCTGGAGGAGGGGAAAAAACATTCCTTCTCTCTCATTTGCAACAGAGATGATGAAGCTATCAGGAGAGATGTCCTGCAGGCTAATAATACTTCCATTTGGGCTAAGGGAAATTAAAGGACTGACGCCACTGCCCAAATTGTTATTAAGTTTCCTGCATAATTGAATAGATCATTCCAATGGAAGCTGTGATGGTGGTTATAAGGCAGAGAACCTCCAATCCATGGTATTTCTACAGGTAACTGCCAAAATAAAGGAAACACTTGAGTAAATGAGGTACACAAAGTATGTTGAAAGCAGGTGCTTGCACACAGGTGTGGAATTAACATCTCAGCGTGCTTAGGGTCGTATAAAATGCCCAGTTGCCCATTATTTAGGCTACCAAGGCTAGAAGAAGAGATCTCAGTGACTTTGAAAGAGTGGTGATTGTAGGGGCAGGTTTAGCAGGAGCTTCAGTGATGAAGACTGCTGAACTTGCTGACGTTTCATGATATGGCCGTCACAGCCGCCAGAACTAGACCCAATTTTGAACACCTGTGGGAGATTCTGGAGTGGCGCCTAAGGCAGTTTTTTCCACCACCATCAACACAACACCAAATGATGGAATTTCTCATGGAAGACTGGTGTGGCATCCCTCCAACAGAGTTCCAGACACTTGTAGAGTCTATGCCAAGGTGCGTTGAAGGTCGTCTGGCAGCTTGTGGTGGCCCTATTAAAACAATATGTTTGTGTTTCCTTTATTTGGCAGTTACCTGTATGTCTATATGCACAAACACACGCACGCACGCACACACACAATGACATGACAAACCTACATATTCCCCTAAGCCTTCAGACAAGATATAGCAGGTTTAATAGTGTTGTTTACTCCATTCAGGCTTATTCATTCTCCCACACAGAGCTAGCAGAACCAGAAAGAACGTTGATACGAGTCACAGAAGAATAGTCTACCATGATACGGTTGTTATGTACTTCATCCCAGTAACAAAACCTGTACAATTCACATATTTATTGATTTGATATGGGCTAATCTTTAATGAAAACACACTGGGCTGATGTGTTGAGGTATTGAAGTGCATGGTTAACTGGATCAGACAGGAAACCTAACTCAAGTCTCCCACACACTAGCCTATTTCTCATATTCACCCACCCAGAAAGGGAGCCTAACTCTAGACTACCCCACACTAGCCTATTTCTCATATTCACCCACCCAGAAAGGGAGCCTAACTGTAGACTCCCACACACTAGCCTATTTCTCATATTCACCCACAGACAGGGAGCCTAACTGGCTATACACTAGCCTATTTCTCATATTCACCCACCCAGAAAGGGAGCCTAACTCTAGACTCCCACACACTAGCCTATTTGTCATATTCACCCACCCAGACAGGGAGCCTAACTGGCTATACACTAGCCTATTTCTCATATTCACCCACCCAGACAGGGAGCCTAACTGGCTATACACTAGCCTATTTCTCATATTCACCCACCCAGACAGGGAGCCTAACTGGGCATACACTAGCCTATTTCTCATATTCACCCACAGACAGGGAGCCTACCTGGGCATACAGTAGCAGACGTGTTGGTGAGGAAAAAGTATTAACACCTACCAACATGTCCCAAATGACACCCTATTCCCTATCAACTTTTTTTGTTGTCAGAGCCACATACCTTTATCACTGGCCAAAGGTAGTGTACTATTTACAGTAGGAACATGTCCAAAGCTCTGTCCTGTTTTCTATGGGACCATATAAAATGTCCCGACCCCTATGACATCACACCATGGAACCAATGATCTGCTGTCATTTTTAATTGCGTGCTTGTTAGGTGAAAACTGAAAAGCCGATCAGAGTAGAGTAATTAAGGGCTTATTCCAATTAACACTGTGTTAACAAAGAATAAGTTACATCTTAATTCATCTCAAAGACTAGCTGCAGAGAAACAAAGTCATGCAAGAGAGAGTTCTCAGCACAATGGTAAAGGTCCTAGCTCAGAGAAACATGAGAAGCGCTATTAGAATACATAACACTATGTACTGCCTAGACTACCTTTGGAAGACACGATACAGTGTTCATATAATGAAAACTAACTGACACATACAGAAACATAAAAAACTCACAAACAAGAACAAATACCCCCACCCCCCACCCCACACACACCCTACTTACAGGTACATGGGCTTTAAGAGGAGGTGGGATGGTTTCTCATTGACATGGTAGAGAGGGAAGGGGTCAAATCCACCAACAAAATCAACTGAAAACAAAAGGATCAAATGGTAAAATGACAAATGCGATCAGAAGATGACAGACGTTGATAGGCAGAAAGAAACCAGAGTAAAACAACATCCCATGACAGATATGGATTGACAAAATGGAAGAAAACAATAGTGATTATGGTCAATTAAAGTAGAGAGAAAAGAGCCCAATGCTACAAAACACAGAGTTAGACATACAGCATGAGAGGGCTCACAGACAAGTGTTGACATTCCAAGGGGGTACCAAAAAATACATCCAAAAACAAACTTTCCATATTTCTATTGACTATCTGAGGTAGAGGCACACTTCTGTGAGCCCAGGGCACGAGGAGAGAGCTGTCAAAATAAGCTCTTTATCGCTGAAAAACAGAGGGTGACCTTCACTAAGTGACAGGCCGACAAACTAACTCTCTGTTTATTTACTCCGAAAAAGAGAAGTACAGAGTGCTGCAAACAGTCAGAGAGAGGGAGAGAGAGATATAGGGGAAAAGAGAGAGGAAAGGACTTTGACTTTTTACTGACACAGAGCCAATGAGATGAGGTTAAAGGAGTGTGTGAAAACAGCATGTGCATGTATTATCTCAATGGATCTGAGAGTCCAGTAAACACCACAGAGGACAGGATGCAGTGAAACTGGCTCAATGGATCTGAGAGCCCAGTAAACACCACAGAGGACAGGATGCGGTGAAACTGGCTCAATGGATCTGAGAGCCCAGTAAACACCACAGAGGACAGGATGCAGTGAAACTGGCTCAATGGATCTGAGAGCCCAGTAAACACCACAGAGGACAGGATGCAGTGAAACTGGCTCAATGGATCTGAGAGCCAAAGTAAACACCACAGAGGACAGGATGCAGTGAAACTGGCTCAATGGATCTGAGAGCCCAGTAAACACCACAGAGGACAGGATGCGGTGAAACTGGCTCAATGGATCTGAGAGCCCAGTAAACACCACAGAGGACAGGAAGCAGTGAAACTGTCTCAATGGATCTGAGTGCCAAGTAAACACCATAGAGGACAGGATGCGGTGAAACTGGCTCAATGGATCTGAGAGCAAAGTAAACACCATAGAGGACAGGATGCAGTGAAACTGGCTCAATGGATCTGAGAGCCAAGTAAACACCATAGAGGACAGGATGCAGTGCAACTGGCTCAATGGATCTGAGAGCCCAGTAAACACCACAGAGGACAGGATGCAGTGAAACTGGCTCAATGGATCTGAGAGCCCAGTAAACACCACAGAGGACAGGAAGCAGTGAAACTGGCTCAATGGATCTGAGAGCCCAGTAAACACCACAGAGGACAGGATGCAGTGAAACTGGCTCAATGGATCTGAGAGCCCAGTAAACACCACAGAGGACAGGATGTGGTGAAACTGGCTCAATGGATCTGAGAGCCCAGTAAACACCATAGAGGACAGGATGCAGTGAAACTGGCTCAATGGATCTGAGAGCCCAGTAAACACCATAGAGGACAGGATGTGGTGAAACTGGCTCGTTTCAACAGGACAGTAATTTGGTGGTGGTTCTTGAAGATAACTAATCCTGACAGAAGTGGTTCCACTTCGATAAAAACACACACTGAGTAGTGGTCAGGAAACTGCTCCACTTGGAACAGTTGTTTTATGAGAGATTCAAACAGACAAACAGAATATTTGAGGTAAATTGTAGGGACTAGAGTTCCTGATAGGTCAACTTATCTGTAGATAAACAATAAAAGAGGAGTGACAAGCTAACATGTCCCTCTCTTCTGGCTCCATTCCGGCTCCTTGGGAATCTCAGTTTCCTCTCAGCCAGTGATATATAGGATGAGTTATCAGGAAGTGGCAGCTCCAGATAAGGTGAGTGACACGAACAAAGGATAAACACACACACACACGGCTGGCCTGGACTTGTCTGTACCAGTGATTTTCTCTGCCTTGATTAGAGGTGCGAGGTAAAATATTGTTAGGAGATAATGATGGATATAATTTAATATATAAAGACACAGATAATGATGGATATAATTTTCTCCCACATAGTAGAACAGTAAGACATAGAGCGAGAGAGAGAAAAGGGAGAGAGAGAGATTGACACGCCTGTCTTTGTGATTGTCTCCACCCACCTCCAGGTGTCTCCTGTTTTCCCCATTAGTCTCCGGTGTATTTATCCCTGTGTTTCCTGTCTCTCTGGGCCAGTTCGTCTTGTTTTGCAAAGTCAACCAGCGTTTCTCTTAGCTCCTATTTTTCCCAGTCCCAGTTTTTTCCAAGCCCTCCTGGTTTTGACTCCTGATGCCAAATCCGCCTGCCTGACCACTCTGCCTGTTCTGACCTCAAACCTGCCTATCCCCTTGTACTGTTTGGACTTGGACCTGTTCACTGAACCCCTGCCTGTCCTGACCTCGAGCCTGCCTGTTGCCTGGTACTGTTTGGACTCTGACCTGGTTTATGAACTATCGCCTGTCCCCGACCTGCCTTTTGCCTACCCCTTTTGGTATAATAAATATCGGAGCTCAACCATATGCCTCCTGTGTCTGCATTTGGGCCTCGCCTTGTGCCCTACTAGAGATAAAGAGGTGGGGAAGATTGAGAGAAATAGTGACTGGGAAAATCACACTGTGCGAGACATGGTTTGTGATATAATTGTAATGTATTAATGTACCAAACTGAATATGGCAAAACTACAGCTGATGTTGTGCTGTTCCAGTGGTACATGTACTAACCTATTGTCACGCCCTGGCCTTAGTTATCTTTGTTTTCTTTATTGTTTTGGTTAGGTCAGGGTGTGACATGGGGGATTTATGTGTTTTGTCTGGTCTAGGGGTTTTTGTATGTTTATGGTTTCCTGTTTCCTTCCTAGGTAGTTTTTAGGTCTATGGTTGCCTAGATTGGTTCTCAATTAGAGGCAGGTGTTTATCGTTGTCTCTGATTGGGAACCATATTTAGGCAGCCATATTCTGTGGGTACTTTGTGGGTGGTTGTCTTCTGTCTTTGTGTCATTGCCCCAGATAGGACTGTTTCGGTTTTCACATTTATTGTTTTGTATTTTATAGTGTTCTTGTTTTTCGTCTATATTAAAGATGTTGAACACTAACCACGCTGCATTTTGGTCCTCCTCTCCTTCAGCGGAAGAAAGACGTTACAGAAACACCCACCACAACAGGACCAAGCAGCGTGGTAACGGGCAGGAGCAGGAGAGGCAGCGATGTCAGGATTTCTGGACATGGGAGCAAATCTGGACTATACAACTTGGGAAGAGATAGACAAGTGGGCGGTCGACCCAGGGAGAGTGCCGGAGCCCGCCTTGGATTTGCTGGAGCAGTGCGAGGAGGGTTACAGGAGAATGGAGTTGGAGAAACGAGCACGGCGGCGCGGTAGGAAGCCCGAGAGTCAGCCCCAAAAATGTATTGGGGGGAGGCACACAGGGAGTATGGCGAAGCCAGGTAGGGGACCTGCGCCAACTTCCTGTGCTTACCGGAGAGTGAGAGGGACCGGGCAGGCACCGTGTTATGCTGTGGAGCGCACGGTGTCTCCAGTGCGGGTGCATAGCTCGGTGCGGTACAGTCCAGCTCCTCTTATTGGCCGGGCTAGAGTGGGCATCGAGCCAGGTAAGGTTGGCAGGCTCGGTGCTCAAGAGCTCGCCAGGCTTCTTGTGCGTGTCCAGAGCCCAGTACTCCCTGTTCTCCTCCCCGCACTCGCACTGAGGTGCGTGTCCTCGGCCCAGTACCACCAGTGCCAGCACCACGTACCAGGCCTACAGTGCGCCTTTCCAGAGCTGCTAGAGTCTCCCGCCTGTCCAGAGCTGCCAGAGTCTCCCGCCTGTCCTGAGCCGCCAGAGCCGCCAGTATGCAAGGAGCTGCCAGAGCAGCCAGTCTGCAAGGAGCCGCCAAAGCCGCCAGTCAGCCAGGATCCGCCAGAGCCGCCAGTCAGCCAGGATCTGCCAGAGCCGCCATTCAGCCAGGGTCTGCCAGAGCCGTCAGTCAGCCAGAAGCTGCCAGAGCCGTCAACCAGCCTGAGCTATCTCTCAGTCCTGAGCTACCTCTCAGTCCTGGGCTACCCCTCAGTCCTGGGCTACCCCTCAGTCCTGGGCTACCCCTCAGTCCTGGGCTACCCCTCAGTCCTGGGCTACCCCTCAGTCCTGAGCTGCCCCTCAGTCCTGAGCTGCCCCTCAGTCCTGAGCTACCCCTCAGTCCGGAGGAGTTTGTTTAGTGGAGTGGGGCCCTTTAGTAGGGTTGCCAATCCTAGGTCGGTGGCGAGGGTCGCCGTTCCTAGGAAGAGACTAAAGCGGACAAAGACTATGGTGGAGTGGTGTCCACGTCCTGCGACAGAGCCGCCACCGTGGACAGACGCCCACCCAGACCTTCCCCTATGGATTTAGGTGTGCGGCCGGGAGTCCGCACCTTTGGGGGGGTACTGTCACACCCTTGCCTTAGTTATCTTTGTTTTCTTTATTATTTTGGTTAAGTCAGGGTGTGACATGGGGGATTTATGTGTTTTACCTGGTCTAGGGGTTTTTGTATGTTTATGGGGCTGTTTCATTTCTAGGTAGTTTGTAGGTCTATGGTTGCCTAGATTGGTTCTCAATTAGAGGCAGCTGTCTATCGTTGTCTCTGATTGGGAACCATATTTAGGCAGCCATATTCTGTGGGTACTTTGTGGGTGGTTGTCTTCTGTCTTGTGTCATTTCACCAGATAGGACTGTTTCGGTTTTCACATTTATTGTTTTGTATTTTGTAGTGTTCTTGTTTTTCGTCTATATTAAAGATGTTGAACACTAACCACGCAGCATTTTGGTCCTCCTCTCCTTCAGCGGAAGAAAGCCGTTACACCTAGGTGCCAGTGTGGATTAGTGGCCAGGAAATGTACGTTTTTATCGTATTAGAGAGGCAATTTCTCCCAGTGGAGTATATCTTTAAATCAAGTAAAGGTGCTCACCTTCTCCAAATCCAGTGTGGTGTGCAGTGCAGTACTGAGAAATTAACTTATCCCAACGATAAAGACTAGGTATTAAACCTGCGTCGTCCAAACCACTTAGATGTTATTCCACTGAGCTAAAGCCAAATATTAGCTCTGGGAGCAAAGTTACTCATCATGCAAGCAGTGTTGACTGAACCACCTCGACATGAAAACATGCCAGATATGACAGGTATGTGGGCCAATGTGTTCATGTGGAGTAAATACCTACGCAGAGCAATATAAGGAAATTACAGTGTCACTAGAGGGGAAATGTTTAATGTCACAGGGGCTATGCTTAACTTCTTGGTGACAGGGGGCAGTATTTACACATCAGGATGAAATGCATGCACAAATTCAACTGCCTGCTACTCATCCCCAGAAGATAAGATATGCATATTATTAGTATTTTGAGAGTATTTTGAGAGTATCCTGATTTGGATAGAAAACACCCTGAAGTTTCTAAAACTGTTTGAATCATGTCTGTGAGTATAACAGAACTTATTTAGCAGGCGAAACCCGAGGACAAACCATTCAGAATTCTTTTATTTTTGAGGTCACTCTCTTTTCAATGGGTTTTCATTGAGAATCCAGATTTCTAATGGACCTTCTTGTAGTTCCTACCACTTCCACTGGATGTCAACAGTCTTTAGAAATTGGTTGAGGTTTTTCCTTTGTGTAATGAAGAAGTACGGCCATCCAGAACGAGGGTAACTTGAAGTGTACTGTAAGATAGAGGCACGTGACCAGAAAGCTAGCTACGCAACAAATAAATTGACATTTTGGATATATATCGATGGAATTAATCGAACAAAATGACAATTTGTGATGATTATGGGACATATTGGAATGCCAACAAAAGAAGCTTATCAAAGGTAAGGCATTAATTATATTTGTATTTCTGCGGGGTTGAAATATGCTTCTCTCTCTTTGTTTACTGGGGTGCTGTCTTCAGATAACAGCGTCTTTTGCTTTTGCCGAAAAGCACTTTTGAAATCTGACATGTTGGCTGGATTCACAACAAGTGTAGCTTTAATTTGCTATCTTGCATGTGTGATTTAATGAAAGTTTGATTTTCATAGTCATTTATTTGAATTTGGCACTCTGCATGTTCCCTGGCATTTGGCCAGGTGGGAAGCTAGTGTCCCAGATATCCCAGAGAGGTTTTAACTAACAGAGACTAAGACCACCTATCTGTCACAATAACATTCTGAGAGAGAGGTTGGGGGGTTATGGGGTTGGAGGCAGACTGACAGTGTGGAAAAAGAAAAAAGAGGGAAGGAGAGATAGATGGGGAGCCAGAAAGAAGATAAAACAACAGGGAAGGAGAAAGATGGATGGGGAGCCAGAAAGAAGATAAAACAACAGGGAAAGAGATGGATGGGGAGTCAGAAAGAAGATAAAACAACAGGGAAGGAGAGAGATGGATGGGGAGTCAGAAAGAAGATAAAACAACAGGGAATGAGAGAGATGGATGGGGAGCCAGAAAGAAGATAAAACAACAGGGAAGGAGAGAGATGGATGGGGAGCCAGAAAGAAGAACAGGGAAGGAGAGAGATGGATGGGGAGCCAGAAAGAAGATAAAACAACAGGGAAGGAGAGAGATGGATGGGGAGCCAGAAAGAAGATAAAACAACAGGGAAGGAGAGAGATGGATGGGGAGCCAGAAAGAAGATAAAACAACAGGGAAGGAGAGAGATGGATGGGGAGTCAGAAAGAAGATAAAACAACAGGGAAGGAGAGAGATGGATGGGGTGCCAGAAAGAAGATAAAACAACAGGGAAGGAGAGAGATGGATGGGGAGCCAGAAAGAAGATAAAACAACAGGGAAGGAGAGATGGATGGGGAGTCAGAAAGAAGATAAAACAACAGGGAAGGAGAGAGATGGATGGGGAGCCAGAAAGAAGAACAGGGAAGGAGAGATGGATGGGGAGCCAGAAAGAAGATAAAACAACAGGGAAAGAGAGAGATGGATGGGGAGCCAGAAAGAAGATAAAACAACAGGGAATGAGAGAGATGGATGGGGAGCCAGAAAGAAGATAAAACAACAGGGAAGGAGAGAGATGGATGGGGAGCCAGAAAGAAGATAAAACAACAGGGAAGGAGAGATGGATGGGGAGCCAGAAAGAAGATAAAACAACAGGGAAGGAGAGAGATGGATGGGGAGCCAGAAAGAAGATAAAACAACAGGGAAGGAGAGAGATGGATGGGGAGCCAGAAAGAAGATAAAACAACAGGGAAGGAGAGAGATGGAAGGGGAGCCAGAAAGAAGATAAAACAACAGGGAAGGAGAGATATGGATGGGGAGCTAGAAAGAAGATAAAACAACAGGGAAGGAGAGATGGATGGGGAGCCAGAAAGAAGATAAAACAACAGGGAAGGAGATAGATGGATGGGGAACCACAAATAAGATAAAAAAACAGGGAAGGAGAGATGGATGGGGAGCCACAAAGAAGATAAAACAACAGGGAAGGAGAGATGGATGGGGAGCCAGAAAGAAGAACTGGGAAGGAGAGATGGATGGGGAACCACAAAGAAGATAAAACAACAGGGAAGGAGAGAGATGGAAGGGGAGCCAAAAAGAAGATAAAACAACAGGGAAGGAGAGATGGATGGGGAGCCAGAAAGAAGATAAAACAACAGGGAAGGAGAGATATGGATGGGGAGCTAGAAAGAAGATAAAACAACAGGGAAGGAGAGATGGATGGGGAGCCAGAAAGAAGATAAAACAACAGGGAAGGAGTGAGATGGGAGGGGAGCCAGAAAGAAGATAAAACAACAGGGAAGGAGAGATGGATGGGGAGACAGAAAGAAGATAAAACAACAGGGAAGGAGAGATGGATGGGGAACCACAAATAAGATAAAAAAACAGGGAAGGAGAGATGGATGGGGAGCCACAAAGAAGATAAAACAACAGGGAAGGAGAGATGGATGGGGAGCCACAAAGAAGATAAAACAACAGGGAAGGAGAGATGGATGGGGAGCCAGAAAGAAGAACAGGGAAGGAGAGATGGATGGGGAACCACAAAGAAGATAAAACAACAGGGAAGGAGAGAGATGGATGGGGAGCCAGAAAGAAGAACAGGGAAGGAGAGATGGATGGGGAGCCACAAAGAAGATAAAACAAAAGGGAAGGAGAGAGATGGATGGGGAGCCAGAAAGAAGGTAAAACAGGGAAGGAGAGAGATGGATGGGGAGCCAGAAAGAAGAACAATAAAACAACAGGGATAAAACAACTTCTCTTTCTTGCGTTCCTTCTTGTCTTTCTGTCTTCTTGTCTTCCCTTCCTCCTTCCCACCCTCCTTGTTCAGGCAGATCTCGTTGTGATGGTGATGAGTATGGGCCCATGCTAGAACCATGGGTGTGTTCGTAAATTCAATCTGGAGTGCCAGAGTGCGCTCTGGGCATTCGTAAATTCAGAGCGTTGTCAAATTGCTTGTTGGTAAATTCAGAGCGTATCGCTCTGGGAGCGTTCAGAGGGCACACTCTACACTCTGGCCGAGGAGTAGGGTTGATCCCAGAGGTCTGACCTCACAAGGGCAGTCAAGCACCCAAGCTAACTGGCTAATGTTGGCTAGCTTGCTAGCTACTTCCAGACACAATGAGAGAACACCTCATACTGATCATTTTAACCCCGCTAGCAGAGCGGGTTGGGCTGTTTTTATGTTATCTAGAGCGTTGGTGACAAACTGTGCTGCTGGCAACAATTTAATTATGTTTTTTCACCAGTCATATTCAACGGGTGTTGATCGTTCCTAAATTCATCAGTTGTTCTGTGCTCTGGCTCACTCAGATGAGAGTGCTCTGAATTCAGAGTAGATAGCCAGAGAGAACTTACGAACGCATCCTACGTCTCTACCGATCAGAGTTACACATACCCATTCATTCACCTCTCCTTCCTTCCTTTCTCTCTTTCCCTCGGATGCCCATCGGCTCCTACTCTACCACCCCAGGCCCACCCTTCTTCTCTCCTCCCTCTGTTGCCCTATGACTCCAGGGGATTTTACTGAAACAGTGAGTCAGTACAGAGGAGCTCCGCAGTTAGCCGTCACGCTAACACTAGGATAACTCTCTGACCTACTTCCCAAAGAGGCTTTTCCCCTCCACTCGCTCTGCCTGGATGTCTGCTTTATACTGATAACTGGACGCGCACACATGTATGTGTGCAGTTACACACGCGCGCACACACATACACACTCCAGCTTATGTTGATAGGAACATAAAGCCTGAGAGACATGAAGCTGATCCTTGAGAGGACGGTGATGCTCACTGTCCTGTTATTCCTGGCTTTCCTTAGCCGGAGTGAGAGAGAGAGAGAGAGAGAGAGAGAGAGAGAGAGAGAGAGAGAGAGAGAGAGAGAGTGTGTGTGTGTGTGTGTTTTATCCCAATCGTCTTAAAGCAAGCATGAGTATTCTACTCTAAATCGCTCCGCTGAGACTTTGTTTGTTGTGAGGGTTTTTGTGTGAAAGGAATGTGTGTCTCATCTAAATAACATATTCAGGAGCTTAGTCTTTGTGTTTGAACTCTCTCTTTCTAGAGCAGGCTTCTTTCCCTCCTTTCTCTACCTCCCTTCCTAACACATCTCTTTAGGTACTGTCACGAACCTCGCCGAGGATGGTGCCTCTTCCTGTTCGGGCGGTGCTCGGCGGTCGTCGTCGCCGGCCTATTAGCTGCCATCGATTCCCTTTCTGTTTGTTTTGGTTTTTGGGTAAATGGGTACACCTGTTTTGTATTAGGGTTTGTTTGTAGGGTATTTAAGGACACTAGGCCCGCTGGGTATTTGTGCGGGCTTGTTAATTGTTACTCTGTGTTTGATGGTGTGATTTATTCGAGTCTTTATTCTCCGGACTATTTTTGTCCTGTTGTTTGGACTGGCAACTTACATACGCCCTGTGTGTTGGCGTGATTCTTTTGTTGCGCTGGTGAATAAATTTGACAAACGACAGAACTCTGCTCTCTGCGCCTGATTCCACCCACCACTCCTAGTTGATCGTAACAGGTACATCTCTCTATTTCTGTTTTCTCCTGTCCACCTCACTCTTCCATTCATCTTCACTCCTTTCTCTACCTCCCTTCCTAACACATCTATTCAGGTACATCTCTCTATTTCTGCTTTCTCCTGTCCACCTCACTCTTCCATTCATCTTCCCTCCTTTCCTCAGGTGATGGGGATTTTCCGGACGATATCGAACAGAGTCTGGCATAATAAGGCAGCAAGGAATGGCCAGACACCTCCTAACTTATACACCTTAATGAACGACATACAGAGAGGGAGAGAGAGAGTTCCTTTTACATTTACAGATAGATCCTGACACAATCATTCCCTGCACTTGCTTCCAGAATTAGAGGGGGAAAGATGCAAGATGGAACAGTTTAATATGGCACTTAATTTGTGTGTAAATTAAGGGGGCATGGTACATGGTGTGTGTGTGTGTGTGTGTGTGTGTGTGTGTGTGTGTGTGTGTGTGTAGTATTGAAAATAAAAGAAGTCACGTACATATGCACAGGGCTGATTACAAAAACAAGGATGGGCATGGAAGCTGTGCTTCAAGACAGCGGTCCATTTACACGACCAGCCAGCCAGGATCAGACTAGAACTACTGAATAATTAAAACTAGGAAAGAAGCTGAATCAAACACTTCTCTTTTACTTTTCTTCCCCCCTTCTTTATTCAGCCATGTTGTTCTTGTACAAAGATAGATGCATGTGGCTCCCGAGTGGTGCAGAGGTGTAAGGCACTGCATCTCAGTGCTAGAGGCGTCACTACAGACGCCCTGGTTCAAAAATTGTAGCACTCACACACAGACACTTTCTCTCTCTGTCATTGTGTGCTTTTCAAAGTGAACGCCTGTCACCTGCGCCCTTACAGAAACAGTATCTGTCCACATGGCGGATGGATGGGCCGCCGAGGTCGGACAAAACAAAGGCAAAAGGGAAACGGCAGCGAGGGAAAAGTCAATGACTCATTTTGAAGTTGACTCCCCCTCACCCTCTGGGGATGACTTAGGAGTGATTGATTACGAGATGGTCAGAGCTGATGGGCAACACTAAACATTCACAGCAACTGAATCTCCAACAAAGAAGTGGTTGTACTTCCACACCAACCAAACACACACAATGTCCTCTCCCTCACTAAACTTGTGTGTACAGCCGTTGTAAATGTGCATTACACTAACCATTGTCACCACACTCAAATGTTTCCTGCGACCCGATTAGTTAACCGTCAATGTGACCTTTGACCTCAAGGTTATGAGGTCACTGCTGCCATGAGCTGTTCTTCAAATGTGTGCCCCCCTAATAAGATTACCCACTGGGCACACACTGGTTGAATCAACGTTGTTTCCGTGTAATTTCAATAAGTCGACGCTGACCCAACGTGGAATAGACGTTGAATAGACTGACATCTGTTTCTGGTGGGTAGGGTCTGGTTTCAACGATGGACTCTTTTGGCATAGAGGAACTATGTCACTGCCTACGTCGAGAAGGGGGAACTTTTCTGGGGGCTCTTCCGAGTCAGACATGCCAGAACATTGCGATTCAAAACCAAAGTTTGCAGGCATACCTTTGCAGGGGTTTTAGTTAAGGTAGTTGATGCAAACTAGTCACTTGTGAAATGCACTCATTAAAAATAACCTCTGTGATCTCCGTCTTGCTAGCTTCTATTTTGTGTTTTATTCTAGTGGATAAAGTAGTGTCGTAGGCAGTGATGTAGTTCCTCTATGCCAAAAGAGACCATAATTGAAACCAGACCATCTCATAATCAATCACCCGACCCCGAGTTGCCTAGGGTCAAGTTTTCAAGACTACTCTCTCTTACCCCTTCTCGCTCCCTCTCTCTAATCCACTCTTTTGTCTTTCCTCTCTTTCTCCACACTTTTCACCAGTTTCTTTTCTCTCGATCTCTCCCTTCAACCCCCCCTGTACTAGACAACCATATAGGTACTTGTGAAAAAGATGGACCTGTTGCAGTGGTGGGTGGGAGAAAAGACAAACAGTCTCCTTTTCACACTACCACCTCCCACCACCACCATGAGAACTAACAGCTGGGGAGGTGGATGACAGACATGGAGAGAGAGAATGAAAAAGAGAGATGGAAAGTGGGGATTAGCCAGGTGTTTGATAATAAAGGTAAAGTGGGGACACTGTAGGGAAAGAAAATTGGGTCAAGGGTGTGAAATTGGTGTGGAATGGGTGTGATGGAGAGAATGAAGAGGATGGAATGGGTGTGAGGGAGAGAATGAAGAGGATGGAATGGTTGGGTGGGTAGGTGTGGAATGGTGTGATGGAGATAATGAAGAGGATGGAATGGTTGGATGGGTATGGAATGGTGTGATGAAGAGAGAGAGAATTAAGAAAATTGAATGGTTGGGTGGGTGTGGAATGGGTGTGAGGGAGAGAATGAAGAGGATGGAATGGTTGGATGGATATGGAATGGTGTGATGCAGAGAGAGAGAGAGAACGGAATGGTTTGATGGGTGTGGAATGGGTGTGAGGGAGAGAATGAAGAGGATGGAATGGTTGGGTGGGTGTGGAATGGGTGTGAGGGAGAGAATGAAGAGGATGGAATGGTTGGGTGGGTGTGGAATGGATGTGAGAGAGAGAATGAAGAGGATGGAATGGTTGGATGGGTGTGGAATGGGTGTCAGGGAGAGAATGAAGAGGATGGAATGGTTGGGTGGGTGTGGAATGGGTGTGAGGGAGAGAGAGAAGAGAATGGAATGGTTGGGTGGGTGTGGAATGGGTGTGATGAAGAGAGAGAGATAGAACAGAATGGCTTGATGGGTGTGGAATGGTGTGAGGGAGAGAGAGAGAGAGAGAGAGGATGGAATGGTTGGGTGGGTATGGAATGGTGTGATGCAGAGAGAGAGAGAGAACGGAATGGTTTGATGGGTGTGGAATGGGTGTGGAATGGTGTGAGGGAGAGAGAGAGAGAGAGAGAGAGAGAGAGAGAGAGAATGGAATGGTTGGATGGGTGTGGAATGGTGGGAGGGAGAGAGAGAATGAAAAGAATGGAATGGTTGGATGGATGTGGAATGGGTGTGATGAAGAGAGAGAGAGAGAACAGAATGGTTTGATGGGTGTGGAATGGTGTGAGGGAGAGAGAGAGAGAGAGAGATAGAGAGAGAGAGAGAGAGAGAATGGAATGGTTGGATGGGTGTGGAATGGTGGGAGGGAGAGAGAGAATGAAAAGAATGGAATGGTTGGATGGATGTGGAATGGGTGTGATGAAGAGAGAGAGAGAGAACAGAATGGTTTGATGGGTGTGGAATGGTGTGAGGGAGAGAGAGAGAGAGAGAGAGAGAGAGAGAGAGAGAGAGAGAGAGAGAGAGAGAGAGAGAGAGAGATGGAATGGTTGGATGGGTATGGAATGGTGTGATGCAGAGAGAGAGAGAGAACGGAATGGTTTGATGGGTGTGGAATGGGTGTGGAATGGTGTGAGGGAGAGAGAGAGAGAGAGAGAGAGAGAGAGAGAGAGAGAGAGAATGGAATGGTTGGATGGGTGTGGAATGGTGGGAGGGAGAGAGAGAATGAAAATAATGGAATGGTTGGATGGGTGTGGAATGGGAAGGGGACACACAGAGTGAAGGATACCAGCCGGTAGGGTGAGGGAAGGTGGAGAGGGGGAGTAAGGAAGGAGACAACAAGGTGGAGGAGGGATTGAGGGAGGTTTTAATGAGCCTCTCTCCTCTTCTCTTTTCTCCTCTTCCTCCTTTCCTGTCTTGCTATGTGGTTAGGTTGTGGTTCATTTAGTGTGTGTGTGTGTGTGTGTGTGTGTCAAGTTAAGTTCTTGTACTCACAGCTGTCTTCCTCCTCAGTGATGGCGCTAATGACGTAGCAGGCGTACACGAAGCCCAGGAGCTGAGAAAACACACACAGTGAGTTAGAACACACAGAGGAGTGTGTGTGTGTGAACATATGAAGTACAACTATAGGATAGAGAGGAAAGAGCAAACATACAGTACCCTAGGGGATAAACACCAGCATTCAGAAATAGCGACTGGGGACGTGAGTGTATGTACAGGGAGTAGCTGGTTGGGGGATGGCACGACAGGTTGCAATCAAAATCACTGATCAGTACATAAATCAGCATGTGCAGTATGAGTCTATGAGCTCATCTATATTACTCTCTATCTAAATAATGCAATACACAAATCAACAACATGTCCAGAGACACTTCATCAGAAAACAAACACATGAAGACACCCTGCACTTAAACAAGCTGGTATAACCATTAGATAACCAAACCAAGAACACTATTCTGGGCTCAGCAGCCTATCGTCCTGAAACTAGGCAAAGTGACAATAGGCTGTACTGTTGGCAGATGGCTGTCATCTATTCTGAGACACACACACTGGGGCTAAGAAAGAAAGACAGACAGACACTCTCTACCTCCAATGACTTGGCACACTGCCATGCCAATTAAACCAGCATCGGGCACAATGCCCTCAAAACACACACTGGGCAACCAGAGACTGTGTGTGTGTGTGTGTGTGTGTGTGTGTGTGTGTGTGTGTGTGTGTATGTGTGTGTGTGTGTATTTGGGCATGCATGTATTCATGCACAAGTGAGCCTAGTGATGGTACAGGCTATACAGTATATGAGTGTCTGTCTGTGTTTGTGTGTTCTCGAAGGGTAATGACTAGTCCTATAATCACACCTCAGACAACATTAGCAGCCTAAATGAGTTTTAAGAGAGAAAATTGAGTCCATCCTACCTTCTCTCCGTCAGCTAATTATTTCTGACAGGCAGGCCAGCCACTACTACAGTAGTAGAGAATGAATATAGATGTAAAGCCTGGACCACACACAAGATGGTGTTAGCAGCTGGGGGCCAGTGCTTGATATGCATGAATTGCCTTGATTAAAGTGTCTGGAGGGATCAGCCAACAACACAGTCAGCAAATGCAGACGGTCAGGGTGGGGGGATAGGGCACCTAGGGTGGTTGATAGGGAGGTTGTATGTGGGTGTTTAACTCAACTGTTGACCTGAATCTGTAGCCTTTCAGACATTACATAAGTCCAACAGCTTGTTAACATTAAGTCAACGGGTCCCATGTGGCCCAGTTGGTCAAGCTTGGCGCTTGCAACCCCAAGGTTGTGGGTTCCATTCCCATGGGGCACCAGGATGAAGTCAAAAGTATACAGTCTCTACTGTAAGTCCCTCTGGACGAGAGTGTCTTCTAAATGACAAAATAACGTACACAGACAACGCTACAGTGCCTTGCGAAAGTATTCGGCCCCCTTGAACTTTGCGACCTTTTGCCACATTTCAGGCTTCAAACAAAAAGATATAAAACTGTTTTTTTTTGTGAAGAATCAACAACAAGTGGGACACAATCATGAAGTGGAACAACATTTATTGGATATTTCAAACTTTTTTAACAAATCAAAAACTGAAAAATTGGCGTGCAAAATTATTCAGCCCCCTTAAGTTAATACTTTGTAGCGCCACCTTTTGCTGCGATTACAGCTGTAAGTCGCTTGGGGTATGTCTCTATTAGTTTTGCACATCGAGAGACTGAAATTATTTCCCATTCCTCCTTGCAAAACAGCTCGAGCTCAGTGAGGTTGGATGGAAAGCATTTGTGAACAGCAGTTTTCAGTTCTTTCCACAGATTCTCGATTGGATTCAGGTCTGGACTTTGACTTGGCCATTCTAACACCTGGATATGTTTATTTTTGAACCATTCCATTGTAGATTTTGCTTTATGTTTTGGATCATTGTCTTGTTGGAAGACAAATCTCCATCCCAGTCTCAGGTCTTTTGCAGACTCCATCAGGTTTTCTTCCAGAATGGTCCTGTATTTGGCTCCATCCATCTTCCCATCAATTTTAACCATCTTCCCTGTCCCTGCTGAAGAAAAGCAGGCCCAAACCATGATGCTGCCACCACCATGTTTGACAGTGGGGATGGTGTGTTCAGGGTGATGAGCTGTGTTGCTTTTACGCCAAACATAATGTTTTGCATTGTTGCCAAAAAGTTCAATTTTGGTTTCATCTGACCAGAGCACCTTCTTCCACATGTTTGGTGTGTCTCCCAGGTGGCTTGTGGCAAACTTTAAACAACACTTTTTATGGATATCTTTAAGAAATGGCTTTCTTCTTGCCACTCTTCCATAAAGGCCAGATTTGTGCAATATACAAGATTGTTGTCCTATGGACAGAGTCTCCCACCTCAGCTGTAGATCTCTGCAGTTCATCCAGAGTGATCATGGGCCTCTTGGCTGCATCTCTGATCAGTCTTCTCCTTGTATGAGCTGAAAGTTTAGAGGGACGGCCAGGTCTTGGTAGATTTGCAGTGGTCTGATACTCCTTCCATTTCAATATTATCGCTTGCACAGTGCTCCTTGGGATGTTTAAAGCTTGGGAAATCTTTTTGTATCCAAATCCGGCTTTAAACTTCTTCACAACAGTATCTCGGACCTGCCTGGTGTGTTCCTTGTTCTTCATGATGCTCTCTGCGCTTTTGACGGACCTCTGAGACTATCACAGTGCAGGTGCATTTATACAGAGACTTGATTACACACAGGTGGATTGTATTTATCATCATTAGTCATTTAGGTCAACATTGGATCATTCAGAGATCCTCACTGAACTTCTGGAGAGAGTTTGCTGCACTGAAAGTAAAGGGGCTGAATAATTTTGCACGCCCAATTTTTCAGTTTTTGATTTGTTAAAAAAGTTTGAAATATCCAATAAATGTCGTTCCACTTCATGATTGTGTCCCACTTGTTGTTGATTCTTCACAAAAAAATACAGTTTTATATCTTTATGTTTGAAGCCTGAAATGTGGCAAAGTTCAAGGGGGCCGAATACTTTCGCAAGGCACTGTATGTGTCCTCCTGCCACAACCTGAGGGACAGCCAGTGAAAAGTGCAAAGTAATGTCGATAATATTTCCCATTTTGTTTTGTTTTGTCTTTCATACCATGTCATGTGTCTTCTCAGTCATGTTGACACTGGTCTACTACCATTGCTTTAATGTATTGTTGTTCTCATTAATATTGTTGTTGTAGTTGTTGTTAATGGGAATCCCATGTCCACTACCACTATTATTATTGCTGTTGGTCCCACCATTTATTTATATATAAATATATATAAAATATATATAAAATATATAAAAATATGTATATTTATTTTTCGATATGTATACTTGTACAATGTAAGTAATAATGAACTTGCAGGGACCTCCCGGATGGCGCAGTTGTCTAGGGCACTGCATCGCAGCGCTAGCTGTGCCCCCAGAGACTCTGGGTTCGCGCCCAGGCTCTGTCGCAGCCGGCCACGACCGGGAGGTCCGTGGGGCGACGCACAATTGGCCTAGCATCGTCCGGGTTAGGGAGGGCTTGACTGGTAGGGATATCCTTGTCTCATCGCGCACCAGCGACTCCTATGGCGGGTCGGGCGCAGTGCGCGCTAACCAAGGTAGCCAGGTGCACGGTGTTACCTCTGACACATTTGTGCGGCTGGCTTCCGGGTTGGAGGCGCACTGTGTTAAGAAGCAGTGTGGCTTGGTTGAGTTGAGTTGTGTTTCGGGGGACGCATGGCTTTCGACCTTCGTCTCTCCCGAGCCTGTACGGGAGTTGTAGCGATGAGACAAGAAAGAGAGCAAGAGAGAGAAAGAGAGAGCAGGAGGGATGGCGTTATATTTCTAATACTCGTTTCGATGTGTCACTATAGGATTCGCTCAGGTCGGATTACTGGCTAAATGTATCCAATCACACAGCGTCTGTTGGAGACAGACAGACCAATTGGCAAATGAGGGGCCACAGGCCGATCCCCTGGTAATTCTCACCTCTCTTCCTTGTGGAAGAGACTACGCTCACTGATGCTCTCCACAGCACGACTAGATTCTTGTCTTCATACTGAACTGTTCTCAGATGAACCGTGACGCTACCGAACGTAGGACCTCAGTGTTGGGTACTGACCAAAAGGAACATTAGAGGGTCTCCAACGTTTGTGTCCAGTATGCATCGTGTCCTGTTTACAGAAGAGGGTCTCCAGCGTTTGTGTCCAGTATGCATCTCTTCCCGTTTACAGAAGAGCGTCTCCAACGTTTGTGTCCAGTATGCATCTCTTCCCGTTTACGGAAGAGCGTATCCAACGTTTGTGTCCAGTATGCATCTCTTCCCGTTTACAGAAGAGGGTCTCCAACGTATGTGTCCAGTATGCATCTCATCCCGTTTACGGAAGAGGGTCTCCAACGTTTGTGTCCAGTATGCATCTCTTCCCGTTTACAGAAGAGGGTCTCCAACGTTTGTGTCCAGTATGCATCTCTTCCTGTTTACAGAAGAGGGTCTCCAACGTTTATGTCCAGTATGCATCTCTTCCCGTTTACAGAAGAGGGTCTCCAACATTTATGTCCACTATGCATCTCTTCCCGTTTACAGAAGAGCGTCTCCAACGTTTGTGTCCAGTATGCATCTCTTCCCGTTTACGGAAGAGGGTCTCCAACATTTATGTCCACTATGCATCTCTTCCCGTTTACAGAAGAGCGTCTCCAACGTTTGTGTCCAGTATGCATCTCTTCCCGTTTACGGAAGAGGGTCTCCAACGTTTGTGTCCAGTATGCATCTCATCCCGTTTACGGAAGAGGGTCTCCAACGTTTGTGAAAAGTATGCATCTCTTCCCGTTTACGGAAGAGCGTCTCCAACGTTTGTGTCCAGTATGCATCTCTTCCCGTTTACAGAAGAGGGTCTCCAACGTATGTGTCCAGTATGCATCTCATCCCGTTTACAGAAGAGGGTCTCCAACGTTTGTGTCCAGTATGCATCTTGCGCATTTGCTTGGATGAAGCAAGAGTAATGCAGCAACAACCTCTGCATTTTTTTGGCACCTCCCTGCAAAGGGGGTCCCTTCCCTTGTTAACGGCTATCCCTTGGGATAGTGGAGGCTATTGTACTGGCAAATTTAATAGCAAGGGTTACAGTCCGGAAGGGCTTGTTCCACCAGAGGCATGGCTACCTCTTGGGCACTGTTCTAAGGCATCTCCTTACAGGAGATGTGCTTTATGGCACGTTGGGCAACCATTCATACGTTTTATGAGGTCTTTATCGACTGGATGTCACTGCACCTTTGTTGGTGCATACTTCTTTAGTGTTGGAGCCTCTGAGGGGTGATGCTGTTGGGACAAACTACCCTGGCTTCGGAGAGCATGTCTGCGATACAGGACTTGGTCATATCCTATAGTGACACATCAAAACGAGTATTAGAAATACTCACTGCTCGCAGGAGCGCAAGGAAGAGGAGCATGCTTGAGAATGATAGGCGAGTGGCACCTTATAGGGAGTAGAGGGGCTAACCTCATTCATGACTCGACCTGTCTGTCTCCAACGGAGGCTCTGTGATTGAATACTTTAAGCCTGGCACTGTCTATTTGACGATGAGTAAACAGCTTCCCCACGGAGTATGAAAATGAGATCACCTCTCTCTCTCTCTCTCTCACTGTGTGTGCGTGTGTGCGTGATTGTGTGTGTGATGAACAGCAAAAGAACAGGTGCATGTAGTCACTGCTGCCCCCATCTCATCATATCATATTCTGACTGTCATTAATCACACTAAAGAAATTCACCACAAACTCAGACAATGCACACATGCATGCACTCACAGTGAGTTCTGACCATGCAGCACACTATAAAGAAGACAGTAAGAAGAGAAGAACAGAGTTCTAACCACGCAGCACACTATAAAGGAGTAAGAAGAGAAGAACAGAGAGTTCTAACCACGCAGCACACTATAAAGAAGACAGTAAGAAGAGAAGAACAGAGAGTTCTAACCACGCAGCACACTATAAAGAAGACAGTAAGAAGAGAAGAACAGAGAGTTCTAACCACGCAGCACACTATAACGAAGACAGTAAGAAGAGAAGAACAGAGAGTTCTAACCACGCAGCACACTATAAAGAAAAATAATAAATATACATCTAGAGGTCGGCTGTTTTTCCCTTAAAGCTGCAATATGTCACTTTTTGGGCGACCTGATCAAAATCATATAGAAATCTGTGGTATAGATCTGTCATTCTCATTGAAAGCAAGTCTAAGAAGCTGTATATCTGTTTTATGTGCACTATTTCTATGCTTCCCAGTCTTAAGTTTAATTTTTGCATTTTTTACTTTTCAAATCAAATCAAAATCAAATTTTATTTGTCACATACACATGGTTAGCAGATGTTAATGCAAGTGTAGCGAAATGCTTGTGCTTCTAGTTCCGACAATGCAGTAATAACCAACGAGTAATCTAACTAACAATTCCAAAACTACTACCTTATACACACAAGTGTAAAAGGATAAAGAATATGTACATAAAGATATATGAATGAGTGATGGTGCAGAGCGGCATAGCCAAGATGCAGTAGATGATAAAGAGTACAGTATATACATATGAGATGAGTAATGTAGGGTATGTAAACAAAGTGGCATAGTTGAAAATGGCTAGTGATACGTGTATTACATAAAGATTCAGTAGATGATATAGAGTACAGTATTTACATATGAGATGAGTATGTAAACAAAGTGGCATAGTTTAAAGTGGCTAGTGATACGTGTATTACATAAAGATGCAGTAGATGATATAGAGTACAGTATATACGTATAAATATGAGATGAATAATGTAGGGTATGTACACATTATATTAAGTAGCATTGTTTAAAGTGGCTAGTGATATATTTTACATCAATTCCCATCAATTCCCATTATTAAAGTGGCTGGAGTTGAGTCAGTGTGTTGGCAGCAGCCACTCAATATTAGTGGTGGCTGTTTAACAGTCTGATGGTCTTGAGATAGAAGCTGTTTTTCAGTCTCTCGGTCCCAGCTTTGATGCACCTGTACTGACCTCGCCTTCTGGATGATAGCGGGGTGAACAGGCAGTGGCTCGGGTGGTTGTTGTCCTTGATGATCTTTATGGCATTCCTGTGACATCGGGTGGTGTAGGTGTCTTGGAGGGCAGGTAGTTTGCCCCCGGTGATGCGTTGTGCAGACCTCACTACCCTCTGAAGAGCCTTACGGTTGTGGGCGGAGCAGTTGCCGTACCAGGCAGTGATACAGCCCGACAGGATGCTCTCGATTGTGCATCTGTAGAAGTTTGAGAGTGCTTTTGGTGACAAGCCGAATTTCTTCAGCCTCCTGAGGTTGAAGAGGCGCTGCTGCGCCTTCTTCACGATGCTGTCTGTGTGGGTGGACCAATTCAGTTTGTCTGTGATGTGTACGCCGAGGAACTTAAAACTTACTACCCTCTCCACTACTGTCCCATCGATGTGGATAGGGGGGTGTTCCCTCTGCTGTTTCCTGAAGTCCACAATCATCTCCTTAGTTTTGTTGACGTTGAGTGTGAGGTTATTTTCCTGACACCACACTCCGAGGGCCCTCAACTCCTCCCTGTAGGCCGTCTCGTCGTTGTTGGTAATCAAGCCTACCACTGTAGTGTCGTCCGCAAACTTGATGATTGAGTTGGAGGTGTGCGTGGCCACGCAGTCATGGGTGAACAGGAAGTACAGGAGAGGGCTCAGAACGTACCCTTGTGGGGCACCAGTGTTGAGGATCAGCGGGGTGGAGATGTTGTTACCTACCCTCACCACTTGGGGGCGGCCCGTCAGGAAATCCAGTACCCAGTTGCACAGGGCGGGGTCGAGACCCAGGGTCTCGAGCTTGATGACGAGTTTGGAGGGTACTATGGTGTTAAATGCTGAGCTGTAGTCGATGAACAGCATTCTCACGTAGGTATTCCTCTTGTCCAGATGGGTTAGGGCAGTGTGCAGTGTGGTTGAGATTGCATCGTCTGTGGACCTATTTGGGCGGTAAGAAAATTGGAGTGGGTCTAGGATGTCAGGTAGGGTGGAGGTGATATGGTCCTTGACTAGTCTCTCAAATCACTTAATGATGACGGAAGTGAGTGCTAGTCGTTTAGCTCAGTTACCTTAGCTTTCTTGGGAACAGGAACAATGGTACACCAGCTTCAAACAGCTGAAAATACAATATTTTGGTTATGTAAATGATTTGATTTGATTTATTAGGGTCCCCGTTAGCCAATGATAATGGCAGCAGCTAGTCTTACTGTGGTCCAACACATAAATCCTCTCTGGGATAGAGGGCGTTATTTTCACGTCCGGATGAAAAGCCCAAAGTAAACTTCCTCCTACTCAGGTCCAGAAGCTAGGATATTATATATATAATATAATATATATAATATATATAGAAATGCATATTATTAGTAGATTTGGATAGGAAACACTCTGAAGTTTCTAAATCTGTTTGAATAATGTCTGTGAGTATAACAGAACTGATTTGGCTGGCGAAACCCCAAACACAATCCATCCAGGGAAATTGTTTTTTGAGGTCAATCTGTTTTCCATTGGTTTCCTATGGCAAGCCCGTTTTAATAGAAATATGCTTGCAGTTGATATGGCTTCCACCAGATGTCACCAGACTTTATAAAGTGGTTGATGTTTTTCTTTTGAGTAATGAAGAAGTATGACTACTCAGAACGAGGGTCGAGTCTAGTGTACTGGGGCGCGTGACCTAGTGCTCGCTCCACTTTCATTTTATCTATAGCTATTGAATACAGTTTATTCCGTCTTAAATTATATCAATTATTTACGGTATAAAATACCTAAAGTTGTATTAGGAAAGTTGTTTGAAATGTTTGGACGAAGTTTACAGGTAACTTATTAGATCATTTGTAGTCATGTTGGGCGAGTTGGAACCGGTGATTTTCTGAATCAAACGCGCCAAATAAATTGACATTTTGGGGATATAACGATGGAATTAATCGAACAAAAGGACGATTTGTGATGTTTATGGGACATATTGGAGTGCCAACAGAAGAAGCTCTTCAAAGGTAAGGCATGAATTATATCGTTATCTCTGAGTTTTTTGTCGCGCCTGGTGAGTTGAAATATGATTGTCATGTGTTTGTTTGATGGGGCGCCGTCCTCTGATAATCACATGGTTAGATTTCGCCGTAAAGCCTTATTGAAATCTGACACGGTGGCTGAATTAACAAGAAGTTTTAGCTGTAATTTGGTGTATTGCACTTGTGAAAGTTAAATATTATTATTTATTTTTTTTGTGAATTTCGCACTCTGCCATTTCATCGGATGTTGTCAAATCCTGCTAACAAATCCCGCTAATCCATAAGAAGATAACAAACAAAAAAATACAATTGACATACATTTCAAAACATTAACATGTAGATGCATGTAGTGCATCTATCAGTAGCACATACATGTCAGTACATATACACAACAAGTAGGTCACATGGGGGAGAGGCATTGTGCCGTGTTGCTTTATATTGTTTTATTAAACCAGGTTTTATTGTTCACTTGTGCTATATAAGATGGAAGGGAGTTCTATCCACTCATGGCTCTGTATAATACTGTACGTTTCCTTGAATTTGTTCTGGACCTGGGGACTGCATGTCTGGTGGGGTAAGTGTGTTTGTCAGTGTTGTGTGTAAGTTGACTATGCAAACAACTTGGAATTTCCAACACATTCGTGTTTTCTTATAAAACAAGAAGTGACGCAGTCAGTCTTTCCTCAACTCTTAACCAAGAGAGACTGGCATGCATAGTGTCACACCCTGATTTGTTTCACCTGTCTTTGTGCTTGCCTCCATCCCCTCCAGGTGTCGCCCATCTTCCCCATTATCCCCAGTGTATTTATACCTGTGTTCTCTGTCTGTTGCCAGTTCATTTTGGTTGTCAAGCCTACCAGCGTATTTCCCCTTGCTCATGTCTGTTTCTAGTTCCTGTTTTCTAGTTTTGACCATTCTGCCTGCCCTGACCATGCCTGCCGTTCTGTACCATGTCACATCACCATGGATTATTGACCTCTGCCTGCCCTGACCTCGAGACTGCCTGCCGTTCCATACTTTATGGACTCTGATCTGGATTACTGACCTCTGCTTGCCCTTGACCTGTCGTTTTGCCTGCCCCCTGTTCTAGTAATAAACCTTTGTTACTTCGACACTGTCTGCATCTGGGTCTTCTCCTGAAATGTGATACATAATATTAATATTAGCCCTCCAATGAAGATAAAGATGTGCTGCTCTGTTTCTTGGTCAGCTGCAGATTAACTAGGTCTTTCTTTGCAGAACTTGACCATAAGACAGGACAATAATCAAGATAAGATAAAACTAGAGCCTGTAGAAGCAAAAAAAACAGAGCATCTCTTTACTACGGACAGACCTATATTTACAACCACTGAATCTATATGTTTTGACCATGACAGTTTACAATCTAAGGTAACACCAAATCATTTCCTCAACTTGTTCAACAGCCACACCAGGTCTAGAACTAGAAATACAATGCTCTTACTTTTAGAGATGTTCAGGACCAGTTTATTACTGGCCACCCATTCCAAAACAGACTGAAACTCTTTGCTTCAGTGACTTCATTAGCTGTGGTTGCTGACGAGTATGTGGTTGTATCATCAGCATACATGGACACACAAATTTAGTTTAATGCCAGTGGCAGGTCATTGGTAAAAATAGAAAATAGTAGAGGGCCTAGAGACCTGCCCTGCAGGACACCACACATGACATGCTTGACATTAGAGAAGTTTCCATTAAAGAAAACTCTATAGATAGATAGCTCTGAATCCACAATATGGCAGAGGTTGAAAATACATAAAGCATACGTTTTCAACAACAGGTTACGGTCAATAAGATCAAAGGCTGCACTGAAGTCTAACAGTACAGATTCCACAATCTTCTTTTCAAAAAAAGTTTGTAATTTTTACCCCCTTTTTTGCACCAATTTCGTGATTAAGATCTTGTCTCATCACTGCAACTCCCGAACGGGCTCGGCAGAGGCGAAGGTTGAGCCATGCGTCCTCCGAAACATGACCCGCCAAGCCACAATTCTTAACACCCGCCCGCTTAACTCGGAAGCCAGCTGCACCAATGTGTCGGAGGAAACACTTTTCAACTGACAACCAAAGTCAGCATTCAGGCGACCGGCCCGCCACAAGGAGTCGCTAGAGCGTGATGAGCCAAGTAAAGACCCCCACGGCCAAACCCTCCCCTAACCCGGATGAGACTGGGCCAATTGTGCGCCGCCTTGTTGGACTCCCGGTCATGGCCGGTAATGACACAACCTAGGATCAAACCCCAGGCTGTAGTGACGCCGCAACACTGCGATGCAGTGCCTTAGACCGCTGCGCCACTCGGGTGCCCCCCAAAATCTTATTATTATCAATCATCAGTCATTTGTGTGTAGTACATGTTGAGTGCCCTTCTCTACAAGCATGCTGAACGTCTGTTGTTAATTTGTTTACAGGGAAATTGCATTATATTTTTTTCAACAGTTCGCTAAGAGCTGGCAGCAAGCTTATAGGTCTGCTGTTAGACCCAGTAAAGGCCACTTTACCACTCTTGGATAGCGGAATCTCCAGGCCTGAGGACAAAGACTTTCCTCTAGGCTCAGATTAAAGATTTGACAGATAGGAGTGGCTATAGAGTCAGCTACCATCCTCAGTGGCTTTCCATCTAAGTTGTCAATGACATGAGGTTTGTCATTATTGATCGATAACAATTCTTCCACCTCTCCCACACTAACTTTACAAAATTAAAACTTGCATTGCTTTTCTTTCATTATTTGTTTTTTTTAAGGATGAATAAAATGTCTGATTGTTGGCATTTCCTGCCTAAGTTTGCCACTTTGCCAATAAGGTAAAATAATTGGCAACATCAAATGGTTTTGTGATGAATAAGCCATTAGATTTTCCCATCATTCTTAATATCATTGATCTTGAGTTCATAATATAGTTTATTCTTCCTTTTGTTGAGTTTAGTGCCATAATTTCTCAGCCAGTCAGATGTGCAGCCAACCACTCCCTTTGCCCCATTACTTTCAACCATACAGTTTTTCAAATCCTCATCAACACATGGAGCCTTACCAGTTCTAACAGTCAGTTTCTTATCAGGTGCATGTTAATCAATAATTGGAAGAAGCAATTTCATAAATTCATCAAGTGCAGCATCTAAATTCTCCTTATTAATCACATCAGTGTCACGCCCTGGCCATAGAGAGGCTTTTTATTCTCTATTTTGGTTAGGCCAGGGTGTGACTAGGGTGGGCGTTCTATGTTATTTTTCCTATGTTTTTGTATTTCTTTGTTTTTGGCCGGGTATGGTTCTCAATCAGGGACAGTTGTCTGTCATTGTCTCTGATTGAGATCCATACTCAGGCAGCCTATTTTCCCACTATGGGTTGTGGGTAGTTGTTTTCTGTGTCTTTGTTTCACCATACAGAACTGTTTCGATTTTCATTGTTTCTCTTTGGTTATTTTGTACTCTGTGTTCAGTTATTTATTAAATTAAAATGGACACTTACCACGCTGCGTTTTGGTCCACATAAGAGTCATAGCTAAATCTTTTGTATAATTTCTTATACACTATATAGCCACTATATTGTGATCACTGCATCCAATGGATACAGCTTTATAACTATACATGTGGATGATTTTGTTCCTGTAGTGTTTGTAAGCACCCTGGTAGGTTGATTAATAACCTGAACCAGATTACAGGCACTGGTTACAGTGAGAAGCTTCCTGTTGAGCAGCTTCATGAAAACAATCAGGTCCGCAGGAAAGTAGACAGTTCTGTGTACATTGTACATACACTACTTCACAGTGGTTTAGATGATAGGATTCTTTACACTATACTTGTTTGTTTTGTCACATAAACTGAAATCAGGCTAGCTATTTGATTTTTAGCAACGAAGAAATGGCGGAGTGATTTCTGCATAGTGTATCTTTAATGTGGTCCTTTTTCCCCACATAGGCAGCAGCAGCTGCTCATTCTCTCACTCGCTCACTCGCTCACAACCACCCCTAGTCTCTCTGTTGTTTAACTGATCCTTTGTTGGGTGAAATGAATCTGAGGACAAATCCTCAGTTTCACCTAAAACAGATGAACAGTTAAAGCTGTGGAGACTCTGTGGTTTAATATGCCATGTTTTTATTATGCTCCTTATAGCCTGTCAATGACTCTCCAATGCCCATCTACCCCAGTCATTGCCAGCTTCGGACAAAATTATATTATATTTTTCCCTGTTTGCCCCTTTTCCCCTTCACCCCTCTCTATTCCTTTCTCTCTCTAGCCAGCCAGACTAATTGGATGTACACGTTTTCATACTGGTTTATACTGACCTTTAATGCTGGTTTTAATGCAGCTTTATCAACAGTGTATCACTGCTTCATAGCGGTGTAACAAGCATAACTCGATAGAATAAGAACAGTAGCTAGTGTTTCACACTCGTGTTTCATTAGTGGTTAAAGGTTCTTTATAGGACTGTATCTTCTACATAAAACAAACCCATGCAACACACACCTCACACAACTGGCTCATAACACACACAGCACCCATAACACACAGAACTACACACACACAACAAATTCCTTCAGAATAGCTGCCATCCAACTTCCAGACTAAGCGTCTCAGTGTACGATGCAGTCACAGGCCTCCAGGCAGATACACAGCAGCTGTCACACTGACTCCCAACAGCTTCTCTCCCTATATCACTTCTTCGTACAGCTGGCGTTTTTCTGCAGACATCCCAGTTAAGGGCCTCACGCAGGCGCACCCACCCACCCACTCACGCACACACACACACACACACACACACACAAACACAGCCTAGAGCAGTAATCATAGGGGTCACTCTATAGTGGGCCTCTTGTGGGGACCCCTCAATCATCCAGTGACAACCATTCATCACTCAGCCACACAGGGATAGGGAAGGAGAGAAGGTTTCCATCTCTTGAAACACCAACCTACACGGCATTGTTCCAGTGGGAATGCAGAGAGAGGCATAACACACACAGCTCAGCATGGCCAAAGGGCAGCAAACTAGGGTTATATTAGTTTCATATTTCATGTGTGTGTGTGTGTGTGTGTGTGTGTGTGTGTGTGTGTGTGTGTGTGTGTGTGTGTGTGTGTGTGTGTGTGTGTGTGTGTGTGTGCCAAGGTGATAGCAATCTTATACATTTATAGAAGCTTTATAAAAATGACATGTATACACTAGTGGTGCGTGAGTCAGCTGTTTGTTCCCCTGCAATTGCCGCAATTGCTAATAACCCATCTGCAACTGCCCGACTATACTGTATGTGATAAGGGACTGTACATTATTTATAATGAGGGATACCTCATACCCTACTGAGAAAATTGGATCTCCCTGAAATGGAAATTGATATATTTTTACCCAAGCCTCCCTAAACGCTTGTGTGACCCTCCCCTACACCCAAAATAATAATTTAAACATAAAGTGGACAGCAGAGAACATGTCTAACGTTTAACTCAGACCAGAGCCTTGCGAAAGTTTTCACCCGCTTGGCATTTTTCCTATTTTGTTGCCTTACAACCTGGAATTAAAATATATATTATTTTTTTTTTTGGGGGGGGGGGGGTTGTATCATTTGATTTACACAACATGCCTACCACTTTGAATATGCAAGATATTTTCTATTGTGAAACAAACAAGAAATAAAACAAAAAAAAAAACGGAAAACTTGATCGTGAATAACTATTCACCACCTCCAAAAAAGTACTTTGTAGAGCCATCCTTTGCAGCAATTACAGCTCTTGGGGTATGTCTCTATACGCTTGGCACATCTAACCGCTGGGATTTTTTGCCATTCTTCAAGGCAAAAATGCTACAGTTCCTTCAAGTTGGGTGGGTTCCGCTGGTGTACAGCAATCTTTAAGTCACACCACGGATTCTCAATTGGATTGAGGTCTGGGCTTTGACTAGGCCATTCCACGACATTTAAATGTTTCCCCTTAAACCACTTGAGTGTTGCTTTAGCAGTATGCCTAGGGTCATTGTCCTGCTGGAAGGTGAACCTCCGTCCCAGTCTCAAATCTCTTGAAGACTGAAACAGGTTTCCCTCAAGAATTTGCTGTATTTAGCGCCATACATCATTCCTTCAATTCAAGTCCCTGCCGATAAAAAACATGCCCACAGCATGATGCTGCCACCACCATGCTTCACAATGGGGATGGTGTCCTCGGAGTGATGAGAGGTGTTGGGTTTGCGCCAGACAGTGTTTTCCTTGATGACCAAAAAGCTAGAATTTAGTCTTATCTAACCAGAGTACCTTCTTCCATATGTTTGGGGAGTCTCCCACATGCCTTTTGGCGAACACCAAACGTGTTTGCTTATTTTTTTTTTCTGTCCACGCTTCTGTAAAGCCCAGCTCTGTGGAGTGTACAGCTTAAAGTGTTCCAATGGACAGATACTCCAATCTCCGCTATGGAGCTTTGCAGCTCCTTCAGGGTTATCTTTGGTCTCTTTGTTGCCTCTCTGATTAATGCCCTCCTTGCCTGGTCTGTGAGTTTTCGTGGGCAGCCCTCTCTTGGCAGGTTTGTCGTGGTGCCATTATCTTTCCATTTTTTAATAATGGATTTAATGGTGCTCCGTGGGATATTCAAAGTTTAGGATCTTTTTTTGGAACCCAACCCTGATCTGTCCTTCTCCACAGCTTTGTCCCTGACCTGTTTGGAGGGCCCCTTGGTCTTCATGTTGCCACTTGCTTGGTGGTGCCCTTTGCTTAGTGGTGTTGCAGACTCTGGGGCCTTTCAGAACTGGTGTATATATACTGAGATCATGTGACAGATCATCACACTTAGATTGCACACAGATGGACTTTATTTAACTAATTATATGACTTCTGGAGGTAATTGATGGCACCATAACTAATTTTTGGGCTTCATAGCAAAGGGGGTGAAAACATATGCACGCACCACGTTTCAGTTTTGAAATTTTAGGAATTTTTTGAAAGTAGTCAATTTTTTCATTTCACTTCACCAAATTTGAACTATTTTGTGTATGTCCATTACATGAAATCCAAATAAAAATATATTTTAATTCCAGGGTGTAAGGCAACAAAATAGTAAAAGTGCCAAGGGGGTGAATACTTTTGCAAGGCACTGTAGATATGTAGTTTTAGAGACTGTTCTTTGTTTTGTAGGCATTACATGGCAATGTAGCCAGAAGGTTGTGGATTCACAGACCACCGTGTCAAGGGTAGCAATGAACATGTATCCATTATAATAAAAGCTCTGCATGAATCTATCATCTTATTTCGGTCTGAAATGCAATTCTCTGTCATTTTACATGACTGGAGACAGGCAAAACAAAATGTAATACCACAAAAGAATATGATAACGAATATGATAACGAATGAGTGCATGCTGCAGCACCAAAGGCGTTTTGATTTCTATTCAGGACATTGTTAGTCTAAGTTTGGAACAGTGTTAAAGTTGTCTATCAACTGTAAATATTGAGCGCAACTGAAGAATCTGGCCATCAATGAATTTGAGAAGAAGCCATTAACTGTTTAACATTGCAGCCGTATATCATCAGCTAGGCCTATATGCACCTTTTTTCTGGCGGGGGGGGGGGGGGGGGGGGGGGTCGCCTATAATTTTCAAATTTATTCTATATCATTCCATGATATTGTTGTTACAAAATATATTTGTGTAGACTGTGAATAGGGCATGGGAAAATAAGATCATCTGCTAGGCTAAATAAACAAATGAGGCATTCATTCCTCACCACATTATCCTTCAAGTAATACAAAGACTGAATGCGGGTCTACACATTTACACATGTCCATCTGGCTTTCGGGGGGTCACCATATTCTTTCCTTGAAGAATATATTTTTTAAACAGCATATCACTCGAATGCACACACAAGCACTCTCTCACAGTCTTTCACTCTCTCCATCAATTCCATTCAAATTGTAGCCAAATAGATAATCCGGTTCAAGGTTGATATGTACAGGGCTTTCGGAAAGTATTCAGACCCCTTGACTTTTTACACATTTTGTTACGTTACAGCCTTATTCTAAAATTGATTAAACAAAATAAAATCCTCAGCAATCTACACACAATATCCCTATAATGACAAAGCGAAAACAGGTTTTTAGAATGTTTTGCTAATTTATTACAAATTAAAAACATTCAGACCCTTTGCTATGAGACTCGAAATTGAGTGCAGGTGCATACTGTTTCCATTCATCATCCTTGAGATGTTTCTACAACTTGATTGGAGTCCACCTGCGGTAAATTCAATTGATTGGACATGATTTGGAAAGGCACACACCTGTCTATATAAGGTCCCACAGTTGACAGTGCATATCAGAGCAAAAACCAAGCCATGAGGTGGAAGGAATTGTCCGTAGCGCTCCAAGACAGGATTGTATCGAGGCACAGATCTGGGGAAGAGTACCAAAAACTTTCTGCAGCACTGAAGATCCCCAAGAACACCGTGGCCTCCACCATTCTTAAATGGAAGAAGTTCGGAACCACCAAGACTCTTCCAAGAGCTGGCCGTCCAGGACAAACTGAGCAATAGGGGAAGAAGGGCCTTGGTCAGGGAGATGACCAAGAACCCGACAGAGCTCCACAGTTCATCTGTGGAGATGGGAGAACCTTCCAGAAGGACAACAATCTCTGCAGCACTCCAACAATCAGGCCTTTATGGTAGAGTGGCCAGACAGAAGCCACTCCTCAGAAAAAGGCACGACAGCCAGCTTGGAGTTTGACAAAAGTTACCTAAAGACTCTCCGACCATGAGAAATAAGACTTTCTGGTTTGAAGAAACCAGGAATGAACTCCTGGGCCGGAATGCCAAGCGTCACGTAATTGAGGAAACTTGGCACCATCTCGATGGTGAAACATGGTGGTGGCTTCATCATGCTGTGGGGATATTTTTCAGTGGCAGGGACTGGGAGACTAGCCAGGATCGAGGCAAAGATGAATGGAGCAAAGTACAGTCGTGGCCAAAAGTTTTGAGAATGATACAAATATTAATTTCCACAAAGTTTGCTGCTTCAGTGTCTTTAGATAGTCAGATGTTACTATGGAATTCTGAAGAAAATTACAAGCATTTCATAAGTGTCAAAGGCTTGTCAAAGTTGATTTAGGTGCAATTGTGGCCTCCCAGGTGGCGCAGCGGCCTAGGGCATTGCATCGCAGCGCTAGCTGTGCCACCAGAGACTCTGGGTTCGCGCCCAGGCTCTGTCGCAGCCGGCCACGATTAGGAGGTCCGTGGGGCGACGCACAATAGCGTCGTCCGGGTTAGGGAGGGTTTGGCCGGTTGGTATATCCTTGTCTCATCGCGCACCAGCGACTCCTGTGGCGGGCCGGACGCAGTGCGCGCTAACCAAGGTCGCCAGGTGCATGGTGTTTCCTCCGACACATTGGTGCGGCTGGCTTCCGGGTTGGAGGCGCGCTGTGTTAAGAAGCAGTGCAGCTTGGTTGGGTTGTGTTTCGGAGGACGCATGACTTTCGACCTTTGTCTCTCCCGAGCCCATACGGGAGTTGTAAGATAGTAACTACTAATAATTGGATACTACGAAAAAGGGGGTAAAATAAAACATTTAATAAAAAAATGTTTTAGGTGCAATCTTACTGGCAGCAATATCCTTGCCTGTGAAGCCCTTTTTGTGCAAAGCAATGATGACGGCACGTGTTTCCTTGCAGGTAACCATTGTTGACAAAGGAAGAACAATGATTCCAAGCACCACCCTCCTTTTGAAGTTTCCAGTCTGTTATTCGAACTCAATCAGCATGACAGAGTGATCTCCAGCCTTGTCCTCGTCATCACACACCTGTGTTAACGAGAGAATCACTGACATGTCAGCTGGTCCTTTTGTGGCAGGGCTGAAATGCAATGGAAATGTTTTTTCGGGATTCAGTTCATTTGCATGGCAAAGAGGTACTTTGCAATTAATTCCAATTCATCTGATCACTCTTCATATCATTCTGGAGTATATGCAAATTGCCATCGTACAAACTGAGGCAGCAGACTTTGTTGAAATGTATATTCGTGTCATTCTCAAAACTTTTTGCCACAACTGTTCATAAAGATCATTGATGAAAACCTGCTCCAGAGCGCTCAGGACCTCAGACTGGGGTGAAGGTTCACCTTCCAAAAGGACAACGACCCTAAGCACACAGCCAAGACAACGCAGGAGTGGCTTTGTGACAAGTGTCTGAATGTCCTTGAGTGGCCCAGCCAGAGCCCGGACTTGAACCAGATCGAACATCTCTGGGAGAGACCTGAAAATACCTATGCAACGCTCCCCATCCAACCTGACAAAGCTTGAGAGGATCTGCAGAGAAGAATGGAAGAAACTCCCCAAATACAGGGGTGCCAAGCTTGTAATGTCATACCCAATAGTCAATGCTGTAATCACTGCCAAAGGTCCTTCAACAATGTACTGAGTAAAGGGTCTGAATACTTTTGTAAATGTGATATTACATTTTTTATAAATGACCGAAAATGTCTAAAATCCTGTCAAAAGTGCCAGTCAAAAGTTTGGACACACCTACTCATTCAATGTTTTTTCTTAATTTTGTAAAAACTATTTTCTACATTGTATAATAATAGTCAATAAATCAAAACTATGAAATAACACATATGATCATGTAGTAACCAAAAAAGTCTTAAATACATTAAAATAAATTTAAAATTCTACATAAGTAGCCACCCTTTGCCTTGATGACAGCTTTGCACACTCTTGGCATTTATCTCGCCCAGTTTCACTTGGAATGTATTTTCCAACAGTCTTGAAGGAGTTCCCACATATGCTGAGCACTTTCTGGCTGCTTTTCCTTCACGATGCAGTCCAACTCATCCCAAACCATCTCATCACTCTCCTTCTTGGTCAAATAGCCCTTACACAGCCTGGAGATGTGTTGGGTCATTGTCCCGTTGAAAAAAAATTATAGCGCAAACCAGATGGAATGGCATATTGCTGCAGAATGCTATGGTATCCATGCTGGTTAAGTGCGCCTTGAATTCACACCATCACACCTCCTTCTCCATGCTTCATGGTGGAAACCACAGAAGTGAAGATCACCTACTCTGTGTCTCACAAAGACACGGTGGTTGGAACCAAAAATCTCCAATTTGGACTCATCTGACCAAAGGACAGATTTCCACCGGTCTAATGTCCATTGTTCGTGTTTCTTGGCCCAAGCAAGTCTCTTCTTATTATTGGTGTCTTTTAGTAGTGGTTTCTTTGCAGCAATTCGACCATGAAGGCCTGATTCACACAGTCTTCTCTGAAGTTGATGTTGAGATGTGTCTGTTACTTGAACTCTGTGAAGCATTTATTTGGGCTGCAATTTCTGAGGCTGGTAACGCTAATGAACTTATCCTCTGCAGCAGGGTCTTCCTTTCCTGTGCTTGTCCTCATGAGAGCGAGTTTCATCATAGCGTTTAATGGTTTTTCTGACTGCACTTGAATAAACTTTTAAAGTCGTTGAGATTTTCCAGATTGACTGACCCTCATGTCTTAAAGTAATTATGGACTGTCGTTTATTTTTGCTTATTTAATATGGACTTGCTCTTTTACCAAATAGGGCTATCTTCTGTATACCAACCCTACCTTGTCACAAGACAACTGATTGGCTCAAATGCATTAAGAAGGAAATAATTTCCACAAATTAACTTCTAAAAAGGCACACCTGATAATTGAAATGCATTCCAGGAAGAGAGAATGCCAAGAGTGTGGAAGGCTGTCATCAAGGCAAAGAGTTAAGAATGAAAATGTAAAATATATTTTGATTTGTTTAACACTTTTTTGGTTACTAGATGATTCCATATGTGTCATTTCATAGTTTTGATGTCTTCACTATTCTTTATTAAAAATAAAGAAAAACCCTTAAATGAGTAGGTATGTCCAAACTTATGACTGGTACTGTATGTCCTAGACTAACTCTTTCAGGTAATAAATTCAATGCAGTATTAGCCTTATATTTAGCAAATAAATAATGGGTTATCCATAATACTCTAATAACTTACATGTATAGCCTTTGTCTCTTGCGTTAAACGCACGCACATGTGCTCTGCTGGCCTCTCTCCTTCGAAAATGCTCCCAGGAAAAGCTAAGACTAGAATAGCTTGCTAAATTTTTTTGATTCATTTCTTATATTAATAGATTATTCAAAGAGGGGATGCAAGCTCTTGTTTGCTGAATGTTAAATACAGCAGCCAATAGAACTCACTGGTAGTTTGAAAGACCAGCGAACGCACAATGGATGTAGGCAATATTATTTATTTATTCAGACACACAACCATTCAATCTTCCTGAAGAGAAGTGAAAGCTGTCTACATCTTATTCTAGTCCGATATTATTCAAGCATGTCAATACAATGATGAAGAGAAGGACAACAAAACGTATTTAATGTAACTGTTGAAAACGAGGAAGGAATGAAGCAACAAGAGAGAAAGGAGGCAGGCTAATAACATTAGGGGAAATATTATGAAAGGTACATATGCTTCAGCCTACTAATTGTACAAATGTAAAATAGGCCCTATTATATTTAAAAAATAAAATAAAATTTGCTTGCCTATAATTTTAACTTTCCTGCACCAGCATTACATATTCTCTCCCTGCTTCATGATTTGACAAGGTGCGTAATTCCAGTCCATATAATACAGTATAAAGCAATGCGGTACACACTCAAAAAGATTAGGCTAAATGAACTTGTTTCATTTATTTACCCAAGAGAGAATAGCAACATCTATGTATTTCTGTAATGCATAATGTGCGGTAGCCTATATACCTGTATATCATAGACAATGTATTGGCACAATCATTTGGGCTTTTTGGGGCTTGGGCTCACACTACAGCCAAAATGGGAGCCACCCAGAAAAACTACAATTTCTGGCAAATTTTTCCAAAAACCAGCCTGAAACTATTTCTAAAGACTATTGACATCTAGTGGAAGCCCTAGAAACTGCAATCTGTGAGGACTTGGACTTATAATAAAAGTGATAGCCATTGAAAATAGTGGTAGGCTGAATTTTTTTTGGGGGGGGGGCGTGGTTTGTCCTCAGGGTTTCCCCTGCCATATCAGTTCTGTTATACTCACAGACATAATTTTAACAGTTTTAGAAACGTTTCAGTGTTTTCTATCTGAATCCACCAACTACATGCATATCCTAGCTTCTGGGCCTGAGTATCAGTTTACTTTGGGCACGCTTTTCATCCGGATGTCAAAATACTGCCCCCTACCCAAGAGAGGTTAATGTCTTGACTATTATTCCACAACGTAGAAAATAGTTCAATAAAGAAAAACCCTTGAATGAGTGTCACCAAACATTTGACTGGTACTGTATATCTACTGCTTTTATGTTGTTTTTGTAAACCGTTCATTTGTATGTGGGACCAATAAATTAGATATAGAGGTTGAAAGGACACTTGAATGTACTCTGGATAACCCATAACCTCATCACAATGTTTGAGTGAGGTTGATGTTCTAGAAATGGTGTGTTGTTTACTGAACTAATAACATTGCAAATATGTAATACCACTGGAATTATCTAATTTACAGACATATGCCACTTTAGAGAGGTTTAGGGACAACGTGGAAATGTCCAGAGACTACACCTGACACCACTTACTAGAACATCTAACCATTTCTAGTTGTTAGGGCAGTCAATACTGTATTCTGAACTCTATTTTCTAAATGTATTTTCTATTTTATTTTCTATTTTCTCCCCATAATCTTCCAGATGTCTTCTTTCCAAATATATCAAGTGTTGGCACCGAATCATGTAATTACACATGAATAGCAGTTACTTTTGGGTAGGTCTATTTAGGCAGTTACATCTAAGAGCTGAAATGTTTTTTTCCCTTCAGCAATCTACACACAATACCCCATAATGACAAAGCAAAAAGAGGTTTTTAGACATTTTAGCAAATGTATTAAACCTAAAAAAACGGAAATATCACATTAACATAATTATTCTGACCCTTTACTCAGTACTTTGTTAAAGCACCTTTGACAGCGATTACAACTTTGAGTCTTCTTGGGTATGACACTACAGGCTGGGCACACCGGTATTTGGGGAGTTTCTCCCATTCTTCTCTGCAGATTCTGTCAAGCTCTGTCAGGTTGGATGGGGAGTGTCGCTGCACAGCTATTTTCAGGTCTCTCCAGTCCAGGCTCTGGCTGGGCCACTCAAGGATATTCAGAGACTTGTCTTGAAACCACTCCTGCATTGTCTTAGCTGTGTCCTTTGGGTCGTTGTCTTGTTGGAAGGAGAACCTTCGCCCCAGTAGGATTTCATCAATGATCTCTCTGTACATTGCTCTTGTTCATCTTTCCCTCAAACCTGACTAGTCTCCCAGTCCCTGCAGCTGAAAACTGAAAAAAATCCCCACAACATGATGCTGCCACCACCATGCTTCACCGTAGGGATGATGCCAGGTTTCTTCCAGACGTGACGCTTGGCATTCAGGCCAAAGAGTTCACTCCTGGTTCCATCAGACCAGATAACCTTGTTTCCCATGGTCAGAGTCATTTAGGGCACTTTTGGTAAACTTCAAGTGGGCTGTCATGTGCCTTTTACTGAGGAGTGGCATCCGTCTGGACACTCTACCATAAAGGTCTGATTGGTGGAGTGCTGCAGAGATGGTTGTCCTTCTGGAAGGTTCTCCCATCTCCACAGAGGAACTGTCAGAGCTCTGTCAGAGTGACCATCAGCCTTTCCCCCCTATTTCTCAGTTTGGACGGGCAGCCAGCTCTAGGAAGGGTCTTGGTGGTTCTGTTTAAGAATGATGAAGGCCACTGTGTTCTTGGGTACCTTCAATGCTGCAGAAATGTTTTGGTACCCTTCCCCAGATCTGTGCCTCGACACAATCCTGTCTCAGAGCTCTCCGGACAATTCCTTCGACCTTGAGGCATGTTTTTTGCTCTGACATGCACCGTCAACTGTGGGACTTTATATGGACAGGTGTGTGCCTTCCAAAATCATGTCCAATCAATTGGATTTACCACAGGTGGACTCCAATGAAGTTGTAGAAACATCTCAAGGATGATCAATTGAAACAGGATGCACCTGAGTGGAAACAGGATGCACCTGCTCCCTTTGTGTGGTCATATTGGGCAATTAAAAAATCCTTGCCTTTTTCAGCCAGTGGCCATTAATGCCCTTGGGCTGATATATAATAACTATAATTGCCCTCTCCTGGTCGCGTGCTCCGAAGCACCTTTCACTCGCATGGTTCTCCGTTAGGTGATGCAGTCTTTTCCACAGGCTACAAGTGAAGACACACACATCGGGGATGCAACTGAGCTCATCCTTTTCCAATTCTGTGGCGCGTAAAGATATTGGAAGAACTGTCCACATTTACTTTTGTCGTCAGTGAACTAAATGAGTAGGCCTAATGAACAGGAAAAGCCATAACCTATGTCAATCTACTATCCTCCTTAGTACAAAAGTTTTACCTATTCTGTGCGAGAAATAAAGATTCAAAACATAGTTGTGGGTATCAAGCGCCAATGTTCCATTAGCAGGAAAAACCCATTCTCAAAAGTGACAGCAAATGCAACTATGCATGTAATGCTTTTATTATAAAGGTGCATTTTTATGGTGAAAATTATCTTCCCCAAACTTAAAACTCACACGCTGCATACAGTATGCCAGTTAGGATCTACACTCGTTGTAAAGCGGATTAATGTGCTTAATTAAGATTTTTTGGGGGGCCACTTCTGTTGTGATACAAACCTTATCAAAACATATAGGCCTATGGGCTAGGCTACATGAGGTGTTCGACAATGATTTGAAAAAGTTGTCCAAAAAATGCATGCGTTGTTTCTTGGCTTACCCTGGGCATCATTCACAAGTGATAGGCTGATATTGTCACCCATAAGACTATTCTTAATTTAATATTTTCTTTACATATACAAAATAATATACTGTATGTGTGAAATGTGTTTTGATTTAGAATAGAATGGAATTTAGAATAGAATGGTCTCAAAACAGGGGCGGGGGAAAATTACATGTCATCTAAGCACTTAAATAGCGAATGGAGGATGCTTTTCCCGTGGTTCATTTTTCATGCCAGCCAGGTAGGCTATTCTCCTGTTGTAAAGATAAGCAATGTGCTTAATATTAGGAAAGTTGAGAAATACATTTAGTAGGCCTACAAAGCTGATAGGATCCTCCTCTTTTTAATAGAGGCCATTACTCTGTTTGCTAATGCATTTGCATAGCCTATAGAAATATTGTGCAACATGAGCTCATGGGCTCTCATGAAGTATTTGATTAGATTTTGGATTACATTTGCATTGATGTCAGAGTGATTAGAGGTACAATAGAGTGCTGAGTACCAGGAAGTTAGCAAGTTTGGTAGGATACTAATGACCATCAGCAGCATCAGAGCTTGGAGAAGCCTAATTGCCGGACTAAACGGTCACATGTAATTTGACTGCCATCATGACTTGTGACCGCTGGTGTGGCGGTAATAAGGTAACAGACCCGCCACCCACCTACCCTTCATCAACACAATATGTAATGACCCTAAACCCGCCCGCCCTGTGGATATAACCATGGGACTGCGGGTTATGATTCAACACTGGCGCGTTTTCATGGATGCTAAGCCAGGCTTTCCCCTCCCCAAAAAAATAAAGGAAAAAAGGAAAATCGTTAGTCTCTCTGAGTTTCATAATTTTCCTTCAATTTGCATAACGCTGAATGTATTTCACTGGAGAAAGGACCCGAACAAGCGAAGCTGCGCCCCTCTCTCTGTATGGGTAGGCCATCTATCTGATGCTGTTTGGTCAAAAATAGTATGATATTGTTGCCACCTGTAGAATTGAATGCAAGTGAAGCTAGCGAGCATTAGGCCACCTTGACAAAAAAAAGTTTCAAATAATATCCAATCATCGTTGAGCTAAACCGAATGAGCTCAACTCTAAATGGTCCTGGCGCATCAAAAAAAAGTGTAAAGAGAGGCCAGTTTGGATTTGGCTTCCCTCCTATCACATCTCATCGGGAGCATGCTACATTGACTGAAACAACTGGAATTGCTGCATCTCGTTGTGTAGTCCTCCGATGGTTAGCTAGCTAGCTAAAATTATCCCTTTCCTGAATTAGCCATGGATGGAGGTATGGATTTGGACTTGAGGTTTTACTGAATTCTCCGTACTGGCCAATGACTATAACTGTCACGCCCTGACCGTAGATTGCTTTGTATGTTTCTATTTTTAGTTTGGTCAGGGTGTGATGTGGGTGGGTATTCTATGTTTTGTTTTATGTTTGTATTTCTATGTGTTTGGCCTGGTATGGTTCCCAATCAGAGGCAGCTGTCTATCGTTGTCTCTGATTGAGAACCATACTTAGATAGCCTGTTTTTCCATTTTGGGTTGTGGGTGATTTATTTTCTGTTCAGTGTTTTGTTGCACCTTACAGAACTGTTCGTTTGTTGTTTTTTTTTTTTGTTTGTTGTTCAGTATTCATTAAAGTTATTAGGAATATGTACAACGCTGCACCTTGGTCCTCTCCTTCTTCCAGTGAACTGTATGACATGATAAGGTGAATTATAAGGGAAATAATCTGTCTGTAAACAACTGTTGGAAAAATGACTTGCACGAAGTAGATGTCCTAACCGACTTGGGGGGGGGGGGGGGGGGGGGGTTCCAAGAGGTTAAATGACTTCAACCTGAGTATATGTAAACTTTCGACTTCTGTATATGTACTGTATATCACGGTGGCAAGGCATATGAATTAACATGTGATCCAACCCACACATCACTAGTACACCCAAATCCCTATACCACATGTTCCCTCACATTCCAGAGAATGCTGCTGTGATCCAACCAACACATCACTAGTACACCCAAATCCCTATACCACATGTTCCCTCACATTCCAGAGAATGCTGCTGTGATCCAATCAACACATCACTAGTACACCCAAATCCCTATACCACATGTTCCCTCACATTCCAGAGAATGCTGCTGTGATTCAACCCACACATCACTAGTCCACCCAAATCCCTATACCACATGTTCCCTCACATTCCAGAGAATGCTGCTGTGATCCAACCCACACATCACTAGTACACCCAAATCCCTATACCACATGTTCCCTCACATTCCAGAGAATGCTGCTGTGATCCAACCCACACATCACTAGTACACCCAAAACGCTATACCACATGTTCCCTCACATTCCAGAGAATGCTGCTGTGATTCAACCCACACATCACTAGTCCACCCAAATCCCTATACCACATGTTCCCTCACATTCCAGAGAATGCTGCTGTGATCCAACCCACACATCACTAGTACACCCAAAACGCTATACCACATGTTCCCTCACATTCCAGAGAATGCTGCTGTGATTCAACCCACACATCACTAGTCCACCCAAATCCCTATACCACATGTTCCCTCACATTCCAGAGAATGCTGCTGTGATCCAACCCACACATCACTAGTACACCCAAATCCCTATACCACATGTTCCCTCACATTCCAGAGAATGCTGCTGTGATCCAACCCACACATCACTAGTACACCCAAAACGCTATACCACATGTTCCCTCACATTCCAGAGAATGCTGCTGTGATCCAACCCACACATCACTAGTACACCCAAATCCCTATACCACATGTTCCCTCACATTCCAGAGAATGCTGCTGTGATCCAACCCACACATCACTAGTACACCTGTCACGAGTCCGACCGAGGGTGTTTCCCTTTCCCGGGCAGGTGGCGCTCGGCGGTCGTTGTCACCGGCCTATTAGCTGCCACTGATTGTTTTTCCTCCCCCTCCTTGTATGTTGAGTGGTAGCACCTGTGGATGTTTAATTAGTTTGTCTTTATTAGACAGCCGACCCGCCTGGTTGTTGTGCGGGATTATTTCTATGTAACCCTCGGCTCTGTGGTATAGGCACGTGTTAGTGCCCGGTCGGGATTGTTTCCCATTGTACATTTTGATTCCCTGTGTTTTGGGAACGTAACTTTTTTGTGAGCACCCTGTGGTGCATTGGTGCGATTAAAAGACGCGCAGCATTGAACTCTCTGTCTCCTGCATTTGACTCCACACCCACGACACCCGGAGCATTACAACACCCAAATCCCTATACCACATGTTCCCTCACATTCCAGAGAATGCTGCTGTGATTCAACCCACACATCACTAGTACACCCAAATCCTTGTACCACATGTTCCCTCACATTCCAGAGAATTACATTTTTCTCCCTCTTTTCTCTCTCACTTTTTCTTCTACCCTCCTTCTCTATCTCCTACCTACCCTGACATTTTCTCTCCCATCTCTGGAGGAGAGTCACCTTCTCATATCCATGTTTTATGTTACAGATGATGTATGGAGACAGCGGGAGGACAACAGGAGGAGAGAAAGAGACTGGAAATGACAGGAAAATCAGCCGAGATTGGATTTACTGATCATCTATAAGAATCCCAGAGAGAGAGAGAGTACACAGTATACACCTATACCAGTAGCCTTTATCCTCCACCTCCCCCAGTCACATCAAACATGAAGAATATATACATATGTATTTTAATTGTATATTTAACCTCTATTTAACAAGGCAAGTCAGTTAAGAACAAATTCTTATTTACAACGACGGCCTACCCCGGCCCTAACCCTAACCCTAACCCAGACAGCGCTGGGCCAATTGTTCACCGCCCTATGGCCGGAAGTGATACAGTCTGGAATCGAACCAGGCACTGTAGTGACACCTCTGTGCACTGAGATGCAGTGCCTTAGACTGCTGCGCCACTCAGGAAGCCAAATATAACTGAGAAGACAACAGCACTAACTGCCCCCAGTATTGGACAGAACTCTCATTTCTCATCATAATAAACCATTCTCCTCCCAGCCTAAATATTTAATTTTCTTTCCAGGGTGACCTTGTACAGTCCACACAAAGACAAAGGGACACTCACCCCTATCCCTCACTTCCCTCCTCTTTAACAATATAGGAAAGAGAGAGCTGTTCCAACAGTGTTGTGATGCCAGAAGGACAATACCATCTCAGTGCACAGTGCGAGGGGATTTGAGTGGTGAATGTTAGTCAGGGCCTGGGGTCTAAGATAAAGAAGGATTAGACAGAGTTTCGGTCATAAAAGAAAGTCAGAAGAGTAGGCTTCTGTTGTAGTCAACATTTCCAAATGTTTCATTCAGTTCCATTCACTGAAAGTTGTTTTCATTTGCCTCCCAGTGCAAAGGATTAGACATCACTGTCTAACCCTTCTTCATCTGGTTCTAGCCTCAGATGAGGAGCAGTAAATCATCCCAGAACATCATCACAGGGCTCAACAAGTAGCTTTTGTGGGAGGTGTGTGTGGTGCTATTTTCTTTAGGTGAGGGAGCACACATAAAAATTTATAAAACAGCTGTCATAAGTTTGTCCTGACAGATGTAGGCTATTGAAAATCACTGCAGAATAGGCCTATGCATAAAATACATCCTCCATTTGCAACTTCTGCCTCTGCCTACACATACTCTAGTCCAACGTCTCAAGACGTTTTTATCCATTTTAATACCCTCAAATACCGAGTTAGGCATAGCACCTTACTTCTAAATAGGCCATTATCACTGTCAATCGTGCATGATAATTCTTCATGATTTACCAGTGAAATGTCCTAACTGCATGCCAATCATTTGATTTCAATCAGTTTAATTGGAATGTGCATTAAGATCTCCTTGAGTTACTGTTTTATGAGCGAATAACAGCAGATGGTGTTAACTAACTATTGTATTAGCCTTTCTTGTAGGCTTATTTTGCATTAATCAAAGCATATATCCTACTAGGTGTGTTTTGGACGCATGAGGATTTGTTTTACTACTCAGCTTCAGATAAGAAATGACTGAGGTGTTATGGAGGTAGAATA